>NW_017387341.1:0-154047 GCF_001636725.1 Cordyceps fumosorosea ARSEF 2679 | reverse complement strand
ACGAGGAGGCAGCGATAATTCCATCTTTATAAAAATACAAAAGGGATTATTATGTGACTAGAGTCCTCCGAGCGAAGCACCTCACACTATGCCTAACATCGCCGCCATCATGGCTGTCCCACAAGATAGCTTTCCAAGTTACAAAGTCGGCGGTCTTAAAAGAGAGAACGCTACTATTCATTCCAATGTTGCCAGAGAGGACGCACCCAAGTGGGATTGCAACACGCAACCCATCCCCACTTGGGGTGAGAATGACGATGGCGGTCGTGGCATCACCATCACCAATGCTGGCAATGACTGGCGCGGCTTCTATATCTACCGTAAAAGTTGCGACCAAGTGCCATGGAAGTACATTTGGATCGAGGCTGGCAAGACACACTTTGTGTCGTTCCCTGAGCGGTTTGAAGGTAGCATCCAGCGCGGTGTTGACCCGTACATGCTCAACGGTCAGGCACAGCCTCTCGGCTCATGGCTCGAGATCAGCTGGGACAAGTACAACGTCGGATGGGCTGACGTCTCTCTGATTCGCGGCTGTGATGGCGGAATTCTGACATGGGCGCTTGACGGTGTCAACAAATGGAAGGGCTTTACGCAGTGGGTTCTGGACGGCGCCCAGTCTGGTGCCTATGACACGAAGAATGATGGGCAGTGGGTGATCAAGGCGACGGAGGGTGTCAACGCGGCCATCAACACGATTCCCCGTGACTGGGATATGGAAAAGGTGGGCGCCGAGTATGTCTATGCTGATGATGACCAGGCTAACATGCACGGCTGTGAGTACATATCTCAATGCAGATGTGCTACTGTTGTAGTGAGAACACTAAGTTGTCGGAAAAACCAAAACCCGCTCATCGCGCACCATCATGGTGGGGTGAACAAAATTCGCAGCCATTCTACTGTAGCTCCTCAACCCCTCCTGGCCATCGCAGAACTCTTAATACACGTTGACGGATTCACTTCCTGTCATTCTCGGGTCTATTGCAGTATTTTGGCATCGCGCCAGCTCAGTAGCCCACCACGTCTCCCCTCACGAGCTCTTCCTTCTTCTTCTCTTCTCTTGGCACGTTTACCTTCCGCGCAGCTCGGCCTGCAGCATTTGGACTCTATCCGCCCACGCAAAAGCGCACTTTTTACGTTTCGAGCCGTTCCTACGCGAAATCGAGAAAAATGGCTCCCAAGAAGCCAGTTCAGGAAGAAAAGATCCCCCTCGGCCGGCCGGGTAACAACTTGAAGAGTGGTATTGTAGGTTCTGCTGTCTGCAGGCCTGAAAGTGTTTGCATCTGTTGGGCGTGTTTACCGTTGCTAACAATAATAGGTTGGCCTCGCCAATGTTGGCAAATCCACTCTGTTCCAAGCCATTACCAAGTGCAACCTGGGCAACCCTGCCGTATGCTAACCCCCGGCCCGCACCCCGGCCGCCCTATTTAATCCACAGCGGGCTGACAAAAAAATTTCTCTCCTGAACAGAACTTCCCATATGCAACCATTGACCCCGAAGAAGCCCGCGTCATTGTTCCCGATGAGCGCTTCGACTGGCTTTGCGAAAAGTATAAGCCCAAGTCGATCGTCCCGGCCAACTTGACTGTCTATGATATTGCTGGTCTGACGCGAGGCTCCTCGACCGGTGCTGGTCTTGGAAACTCGTTCCTGTCTCATATCCGTGCCGTCGATGCCATCTTCCAGGTTGTGCGCAGCTTTGACGATGCCGAGATTATTCACATCGAGGGTGATGTCAACCCGACAAGAGATCTCGACATCATCAGCGAGGAGCTGCGGCTAAAGGATATCGAGTTTGTCGAAAAGGCACTCGAGAATCAGAAGAAGAAGACCCGAATGGGTGGTCAGAGTCTAGAGCAAAAGAAAGCTAAGCTTGAGCAAGACATCATTGAAAAGATTCTTTCTTGGCTGCAAGACGGCAAGGATGTCCGCAAGGGCAACTGGGGGCCCAAGGAGGTAAGAAACTTTTTCACTCTTTGTTGTTTGGCTTCATCGTTGCTTGCTACATGATGACAAAGGGCCTTTGGCCCGAAACTTAACCCAGCTCGTCGAACCCTCAAATAACGCAAGAGGTGTACTGAGATAAACTTTGTTCTGAAAGCATTTGAAGCAATTGAAGCATTTGGAAGCATTTTGTCATGTCTGAGCAAACGCTGACAAAAACAGATCGAGGTCATCAACCCGCTCTTCCTCCTGACGGCCAAGCCCGTCGTCTACCTCGTCAACTTGTCGGAAAAGGACTTTGTTCGCAAAAAGAACAAGCACCTGCCCAAGATTGCCGAGTGGATCAAGGAGCACGCCGAGGGCGACCCCATCATCCCTATCTCGGTGTCCTACGAGGAGCGCCTGACGCGCTACGAGACGGAGGCAGAGTCGCTCGAGGAGCAAAAGAACGTTGGCGCGCCGTCGGTGCTGCCAAAGCTCGTCACTCAGATGCGCAAGACGCTCCAGCTCGGCAGCTTTTTCACCTCAGGTGCCGACGAGGTCCGTCAATGGACCATCCGCGTCGGCACCAAGGCTCCGCAAGCCGCTGGCGTCATCCACACCGACTTTGAGAAGACCTTCATCCAGGCCATCGTATATAATTTTAGCGTCCTCAAGGAGTTGGGTGACGAGGGCGAGGTCAAGGCCAAGGGCAAGATGATGACCAAGGGCAAGGATTACGTTGTCGAGGACGGCGACATTCTTCTCATCAAGGCCGGTGCTGCCAAGGGTTAGACGTGATTGAAATAAGAACACCACAAGTCTTTCCGGCGCTACTGCAAACAAGAATCCCTTACAACTGTGACAATAAATGTGGTATTTTCTAAATCTTGATATGTAAATTCAATTATGTAAAACCAATGGATACTGCTCTCAACGCCGTACTCCATGAGCACTTCTCATATCTCGTCATTCGTTTCCTAAGCTCCCTACATCACATAGCAGCGTACTTAACGCCGCGCTTGCCGAGCTCGCGGCGTCCTACAGCATCCTCTGGCCAAGTCCAGCCACGGGCTCTCTTGGCTTCACGCTTCTCGGCCAACTGGGGTTGGGGAATCCAGCTGTCACGCTTGAGAGCCTTGCGGCGAGTGCCTTCAACAGGGGCACCAATTTCTGTCTTGTAGGAGGCATGGCCGCAGCTGGCAGCGTCGCTGGCAATCTGACACAGACCCCAGAGTGCGAGGCAGGCAGTAAGAGGAAGCGACTCGGGTTGGACTCGGGACAGGTTACAGTCCGGAGCAGCGGCGTTGAGGGGGATGGAGGTGACATCAAGCTCGCCAAAGTTAGGGATGGCCTCCTTGCCGTTGCGGACAATGACAAGCTCAATTTCGGTGAGGATGAAACCGTAGCGGCAGCTGTGCTCGCGCATGGTATGGTGAATAGCAGAGAGTCCGCGGAGGTACTCGACTCGCTTAATGTTGCCCTCGACGCGCATTGCAGTGTTGAAGCGATCAAAGCTGCGAACAATGCCGACAACGCGAGCGGTAGGCTTGCCGCCAAACATTGCAGCGGCGGTGGAAGAGTCGCCAGCCACGTTGCCCACGAACAATGGCTCGTTCATGTTGGCGGGGATGCGGCTGGGGACAGAGAGTTGCACGGGTCGATTGGAAGAAATGGCCAGGGCTGAGTTGAGCTTTGGAATATAGTAAGAGGCATAGATACTATGCAGTGAAGCTTCCGTCTCGGGGTGGCGGGCGGAAACAGCGGGCTCGGGGAGAAGTGGCGCGGGAACGGGCGTGTTCAAGAGCGCAGATGCACCTGGCAGAGCCATAATAGCAGCCATGTTGAAGGCAGACCACTGGCGAATGTTGCGAACATCCCACCAGAAGTGCTTAGTGTTTGGGTCGCGGATGGGGTACGAGACGGTGCGAACAAGCGAGGCAGCTGGGCTAGGCGACGTGAGGAAGCTCAGAAGCGACATCGAGGCAACAGGCTCGGGGGTAGAAGCGATGCTCAATGGCGAGGAGGCTCTGGGTGCGAACTGATAGCCCAAGTCGTGGGACATGGAGTAGTCTGCTGGCATGAAGCCCATCGGGTGGTAAGGAGGGAAGCCGCAGGCATCAACGACTGTAGCATCCACCGTAGAGCAAGTAGAAGAGCGGCGCGAATCCAAGTCTCGCGGGAGGGGCATGGGCGAGCACATGATGGCTTGCTCTTGCGCAGGGCGAGAAAAGGCCAGGTGTGACATGGCCATGCTGGAGATGGCCTCAGGGTTGGTCTGGCTGCGAGTGTGCGAGGCACGCTTCTTCTTGGAGATCCTGCGCTGAGGAGGCGGCGTCATGGTCTGCATGCGAGGACCGGGTGCGACGGTGTAGCTGACTTGCTGATCCTGGGGGCGGATCTTGGGCAGCAAGAGAGGGCCATGTTGACGCGTTGGGGGGCTAGCTCTAGGGGATGTCGTTATCCGCGTGCAGAAGGAGTCAGCGGCAGATTCGACAGCCGAAACGGTCGAGTAAACGGAAGAAGCCTGGGACGAGCAGCGGCCATGGCGAGCGTGGTCCGGAATTTCGAGAAAGGACGAGTCGAAGAAGTAGTTTTGAGAAATGGGGAAGTCCTGAGGGGGGGTTAGAGGTCGACCTAGCGACGCAGGAGAGTCGGCCAAGGTGAAGTCGAAGGTGACGTCAGATACCAGCCTAAGCGCCGGTCAGTGTATGACGAGGAGGGATGGGGTCGGAGACAGGCCGCCTCAAGACAAGATAGCAACATACCCCGACATGGTGAATTAATGTAATACTCGAGGAGAGACCAGCTCTTTTACTTTGGAAATATGAAAGAATGAGTCGTGCAGAAAACGAACCAGTATGACAAGGTCGAGTCGTAGCCGCCAGCGGACAGTCTAGAGTGTCGAAAGAGTGCCGGGGGAAAAGATATAAACAGAGGCAAGAGGTGAAGATGAGAGGTTGATATTAATGCAGAGGATGAGGAGAGGGGACAACTTAGGAAAGTAAAACAAGGCCGAAAGATGGTTGGAAGACGAGAAACGAAACGAGGATGAGGCCGTCTTCTTATGCTCAAGAGCAACGGTAGGTCGGGAGCGATCGTTGGGAGAGTGGATCAAGAGTTCCTGCAACATATGCAGTGCTATGTGCAAGAAGTCGGCCAGCGAGGCCTAGAACCTGAAACGCGTGCCTTTTCCATGCTGGGTGGGAAGACAAGACCGACCGCGAGAGAGCGTGTAAGCGTGAAGCCGTGTATCGTGTAGTTAGAGCTGCTGCACACGGCTGGGGTCGTGCGCTGAAAGAGGCAGGGAACAGGGAACGGTGGAGCTACGCCGAATGCGTGTTGCGCAAGCAAAGTACCAATGCCCTGTAGATTCAAATGAGTAGTTACCAGGAATCGTGAGCAACCTCTGGCTGGGGTCTATTTTAGGTTGTGGTGTAACCGTGTGGCCTTGCACCAAGCAGGGTTGCATCGGCCCTCATCGAGTGTGACGCTGCGGTTGGATGGGGGGTTCAAGCAAAAAAGGCGACGCTGAACGCTGATTCGCTGGTGGGAAAGGACTGGTCCAGCGGCAACGAGAGTCAGTTTTTCGGATGCATCGACAGGGATGAAGGGACGACAACGAGAGCTACATTGACGTCCAGCCAGTCAGCAACGAGCAAGGCGGCCTGGGGTGCGGCCAGGTGTGACACTCACGGGGAGACTGTGTGGCTGTCGTTAGCTTGACAAATGCCGGGCGGAAGGAGAGTCTAGCGTAGGTGGCGGATGCATGAGGGTGGAGGATGAAGCTTTTTGGACAGGTGCAGAGCGCGAGCGTGGTTGAATCGTGAGGCGTGCGGGTGGTGTTTGCGCGCGATGCGTGACGAGGAAGGCGCGTGGGCGCTGCAGCTTCGCGACGCATCAACACGGGCACACGACAACAATGCAACGACAAGATCGGGATGTCGTTGATTTCGCTGATTGACCAGAACGTGACTGATTTCTCTTCTTGAATTTTTCTCCCCCTTCTTCCTCACTCCATCTTTCTTCTACCATTCCCTTTCCTCCTGGGCGACTTCCCATCCATCTACAGCACACTTCGCTATGCTGCGCATGTATTACCACGACGGCCTCTCGACTGGCCACACCACTTCACCTCATGCAAAGCAGATGGGGGGGGCTGTGCAGAGCCTCAAATCTTGGTAGCCGCCCGTCTTTCCGGAAATGACAGTTTCCATTCTCATTCAGACGATGGTGCCTGAGCCGCTGCATCATCAGCTGCATCAGTACCTGCCTGACTTGCCTGCCTGCTTAGCCCCCGCCCTACGCGCCGAGGTGGTTCGGCTGAGCCCATGAATCAACCCACGATGACACAGACGGATACAGCCCCAGACTGCCTATGCTGTTCGACTATTCTGTACTAGGGCATGCTAATAATAAATTTTCCGTCTGCGTGGGACTTGTGCGAGTGGTTCGAGGGACAAGCGGTGCGATACCATTGGCTCGCCGCAGATTTCATCTGTATTCCTCGGCCGGCGCTTAGAAGCCGTTGGGGGTGATAAACGATGGAGGAACCGTATAGGGTCGTGCCAAACTCTAAATCACTGTCGATTTTCTAATTCGGAAATTCGATTTTCTTCTTTCGCGGCTCTTGCTTCCCGTCAGCACCTTTTTTTGAGCATTTGCTTATTCTTTACTCCGCCTCAGCTTCCGCATTGTGGACAATCGCGGGCGCGTAGGTTTCCTGCACACTGATTCGCTCGTCACCACGCGCCCACCTCCACCTCTCAAGGCTTGGGCACGTCTCCAGCCACGCCACGCCTTCACGCTGCGGAAAAAAAGGAGTATCGCGTTCCAGCGCGACGGTGCACTCGCCACGCGCCGACGCCACATGTACTGCACACTGCACACTCCACGCAGTGCATATTATCCATGCAACGCTGACGATGATCTTCGAATAAACGACACCTACTCCGAACTCGGGTCGCTTGCTCGAGACGTCCCGGATCGGTTTAGTTTCTGCCCATGCCCGTTGGAATGTTTCGTCCGGCCGCCGTTTCCAAGACTCATTGGACCACGGCGGCCGAATGTTTCTTTCTCTACCTGTCAGCCTCCAGGTTGGATTGATTCTTCTCGTTTCGAAACATTGCCGAGACATGACAGGCGAGAGATGATTCACGTTTGATATTGTCATTACTACGGAGCACGTCATACAGATTGATCGCGATACTAACAGGGGAAGCCATACACTACAGACAGAGCCCTTCACCCACAACTTCAACATCCCTAAAATCCTTCTTCCAGTCACTCCTTATTTTGCCTTTCCATGGTCAACTCATTCTCGTTACTCCGATCATAAATCTCTGCATTCGGCAGGGATTGCTCGTCGCCCAGGCGCGGGTCACGGAGTACCAAGGCACACAACACCACCAATACAGCGATACCGATACCCGTTATAGACAGTATTTTTTGCGTCTGCCTATAAGCTGCGACGACGGCCTCACGTACCGCAGTTCCCCACGGGTATTCTTCAATCGTCGTAAACGGGGCGTCATACACCATGCCAGAAAGCGTCTCATTTCCAAAGGTCGCCAGTTGCCGGCTCAGCTCACCTGGCAAAAGCTGCGTCCATATAGCACCGGAAATGGCATTGCCAATAGCACCGCCGACGTTGAAGCAGGCAAAGTACACCCCAGTGATGACCGCAAGGTGCTCATGCCGCGTAGCGGCCTGGATGCTGGTGAGAGCAGCGTAAGTAAACAGCCCGCACGACGCTCCGAGAAGCACCTGCGCGCCGACCATGCCGGAGTAGTTTGCGCCGGAGCCACCGCGGAACTGAATCAGCAGGCCAAACGCAACGAGATGTAGACATGTACCGGTGACTATGATCCACTTCAGTCGGCGAATCTTGTACGCAGCCGCGCCGAACAGGAGACCGGTGATGCACGCTACAAACGAATAGAGACTCGTAATCCGCGTGGCGCTGAGGACAGACTGGTTGAAAGAGATGACGAGCACGGTGTACAGGTAGTCGCCCTGCACGGCGGCGGCGCAGTTCATGCTCGCAATGACGCCCAGCGCGCCCCAGACCGTGCGGTCCTTGAGCAGGTGCGGCGGCATCATGGGGCGTCGCGCCTTGCTCTCCCACGCGATCAGCGCGGGGACGCACAATACCCCGACCACAAGAGGCGCGATGATGTGCGGGCGGTGCCAGCTGGCCTCCGTGCCGCCGGCAAGCGTCAGCGGGACGAGCACGAGCGACAGCGCCGCCACGAGCAGCACGACGCCCACGACGTCGAGCTGCCAGAACAGCGCCCTGCCCAGCCCGGCAGCCCCGAGCTGCCGAAACGGTGCCCGGTCGCTGCGCATCTCGGCGCCGGCTCGCCTGCCCGCCCACCACAGCGCCCCGAGCAGCGGCAGCGTCGAGACGGGGAATATGACGGCCCACATGCCGATGCCGACGCGCCAGCCGACGCTCGCCAGCGCAGCCGCCGCGACGTCGCCCGCGACCCAGGCGTTGATCAGGAACGGCGACACGGGGATGTACGAGGCCAGCAGCCGCGCGCGCAGCGACGTGACGTCGGACAGCACCACCTCGACCAGGAACGAGGCGCCCGTGAAGCCCAGCTGGTACAGCACGGCGCCGGCCGCGAACGCCTCGACGCCGCGCGCGGTGGCGTCCACGACGGTGCCGACGACGTACAGCACCACCGACGCCAGCAGCAGCTCCGCGCGGCCAAACACGTCGGCGGCCTTAGCGGCGGCTGGCTGCGCGGCGGCCGCCACGACGCTCCGCAGCACCGCGACGGCCGCCAATAGCGAGTGCGTCCGGAAGCTGTCCGTCGCTGTCGGCTGGTACGCGTACCGCAGCGTGACATCGAGCGAGTAGACGTACGCGACGACGAAGATCCCGCCCAGCAGCACCGCGCGCGTCGTCAGCGTCAGGTGCCGCGCGACGAGCTCCATGCGGAGAACGCCGGGGCAGGTGCTGCCTGTCAACGGCGTTGGCGTCGACTGGGCTGGGTCCGGAGAAGGTGCCGCGGCGTGTATGTCTGCACGCTTCGCGTTCGTCATGGTGTCGTCAAAACCGGATCCGGTAGGGTGTACGTAGGAAGCAATGTGAAGACGCCCGTTGCTGGTACCGAGTTGATGACGGGGAAGAGTTCGCCTGTTGATCAGGAGGCTTCGGGCTGGCAGTCCCTGCCCATGGCTGCTCCGAGCCCTTTGCCGCACTTGCGCCTTCACACCATTGTCCAGCGGCTTTACGAGGTATACGAGGGTTAGATGAAAGTTGTTTGTGGGGGTGGTAACAGTCGTTGAAAAGTAGTTTGGGCGGCGGAAGCCCCACTGTCAGTTATCAATCAAATCAGATAACTCGAAGCGAGAGGCAAACTCCTCCATAAGACAAGCCACCATTTATGAGGTCCACTATTGGCATACTTTCTTCGTGTCAAGGGTCCGTCTGCTGTAGGTAAACTGGTGTGGATTGTTTAATTCTGCTTGATTTGCGGTCGAGGATACCACCCCGAGTATCGCCGATCTTCCGGGTCTGGCTAGGTATGGGTAATAGTTCCCTAACTCGTCGCAAGAAAAATGGAACATAGCACCACGCAGTGACGCTATAGCAAGATATAAAAGCGATACCCTCATTCGCTTGCCGGTTTTCACAGGGATTCAGCGGCCAACTTCACTTGCACGGTACTAATCCATCAAAATAATCCAACGTAACGCCCAGTTCTGACCTGTGCGCCAAATTAAATGTCTGTATATTGCGTAACTATCGGCTCGTTGTTTATTTCAAAAGCCAAATCTCGCTGTGTTACTCGCTGTACCCTGTACATCAGCTCTATATCGTTCACCTACATGCTTCGCCCCAATATCCCGTTCAAAATTGGAGACGGTACTGGAGCTCGTATCGCTCTCAGTGCTCTCGTCATCCCCTCCAGTTTCATCCTTTCTTGCAAAAGCATGCCCTGTCCGTAGTCTCGCAGCGCCCGCCTCGCTGTCGTGTCGTGTATGTTCTGCCATCCGGCCAGCTCTGCTGCCACGATCCGCTGAGTGTAGCGCAGTTCGCGCGCCATGTATGAAGCTTCTTCCCGCCATTTAACGGCCTTCTTCTCCTTTTCTTCCTGCAGACGCTGCCGTGTGTCATCCAGTAATCCAAGAGGCCATCGCGAAGATCGCCCTATGGAGCCTTGGTTCCTGTCTGCCTCCCGTTTTGCATTGGTAATCTGCGCAGCAATGGTTGTTGGCCGCCCAAGCGCAGAGAGCAAGGCCTGGACAGTGGACTGGACAGCAATGAGGGTTGTGTGAAGCGTCGCGTGCGGGCTTGACTGTGTCGGTTGCATCGCTCTACTATACAGTTCCAGCGCAATAATGTGACTTTCCGGTAAAAAGGCTAGCCCGGACACGCTTCGATGCAATAGGACCAGCGAATCGTACATATCAGCCGTCACTACACCAACACTGTTGACACGTCTCGTGGCGCTCTTTGTGGCGTAGTTCACATGGCGTACCATCTCGCGTGCGTGATTGACAAACTGCTCGACTTCTTTGAGGTCTTGGACAGGCTCGTATTCTTCCTTGATGCGCTCGATTCGAGCCTGGATTTTGAGTCTGGTTCTTTCTTCCATCGTGCCCAACTGCAGCTCGGGCACCAAAAAAAACTCCCAAAGCATTTCGTGTTTGGCAAGAGTTGGGTGGTCTAGCATGGTGCGCAAAAACCAGTCCATCTTTGCCTGGATATCTCGCAACAGTGATCGGGACGGTTTAGACGGCAGTTGAAACGGCGATCGTGTGTCTGTCACTGTTGGAACCCAAGACGCCGGGTTTTCCTCAGCTAAGAGACGGCCCAGTTGCTCAAAATCGGATAGTGAGCGCCGACTCGTGGTAACAGTGTAACTGTCATGATCTGTTGGGGCCGCTGACTTGAGTACGAGTCGAACTGTGCCGTCCTCAACGAAAAATGCGCGCACCACGCCCGTGATACGCCCGTCCGGACTGGGCGGCATGCTGAACAGCCCCAAATCGTCAATCTTATTTCTGACGTCTTCATCCTTGGCTAGCTCTACGGCTGTCAGGCCCCTGGCTTCCCTAGCCCCTAGATCTACCCGCGGGTCGGCAAAGAGTGATCTGACCATATCGTAACGTCCGTATTTGCTAGCGAGCATGAGCGGTGTAAAACGCTTTTCGTTGGTTGCATTGACATCGACATCACAGAATCGTAATATCCTCAAGGCAAGCCGTGGATCGTTGATAATGTGCAGCAGCGTATTTCCTTTTCCATCCACATGCTCATCCACATGTAGGGGCTGCCCATCTCGTTGGGCTACCTTGGCAGCCTCAAGACCAGCCTCCACCATATTGTAGTAGTCAGTATGATCATAGGATCGGCAAAGAGCAAACAGGGGTGTCTGTCCATTTTTATCGCGCTGCTTCCATGGGATAAGGTAACCGATTCTGGTAATGAGGGCTGGCGAATTGAACAGATAGTGACCGATGCTGCGTCCCCAAATGTCCTGCCGTTGAACATATTGAACAAGTTGCTCATGGGAGACGCCAGAGCTGATGCGATCTAAGAGGGTATCAATAATTTCAGCATTGCCCTGCTGCACCGCAGCGCTCAAGAGCGACGTGTCCTCGTTGTTCATGTCCTCCAAGACGGATACCAGGGGATAGTAGCCGCCTAGTGACAGGAGGTATTTGAGAATGTTAAGCTGGCCATGCTGCACAGCCATCATCAAAACAGATTCTCCAAACGAGTCGCTTGTTTGCGCCAATCGCTCAACAGAAATATCTCCTTCCAGGGCACTGCCAATGGTCCCAGCACTAGTCGAACGAGAGTGGAAAGAAAACTCGGAGTCGCTGGAAAAGCTGCGGGTATCCATGGATACTTTTTTGACTTTGGTGACTCTGAACGTCACAGAATGGCGATCGTCCCCGTCGCATTCACCATCGGTCTGAAAGGGAAAAACATGACTTAGGCCAGAGCCTCTAGATAGTCGATCTGCAGTCGCAAGGATGGCTGACGGGTGTCGTGCAGAGCCATTTGCGTGACTTCGAATAAATGACTGTCGCCGGCTCGACTTCTGCGATGGCAGCTCGCATTCATCATCATCTTCAATTGCAGATGTATTAGGCTCCATGATTTTTTTCAAGTCCGACATGGAGCCATTTTTGGTGGCCTCCCAAAGCGCCCTATTCTTTCTGCTTGCGCGGCGCAGACCTGATGAGTCCGTGGATAGATAGTGCAACGCTGCGTCGAATGTGTTGAGCGCGTATCCGAGTTCGCCATGGTCCACATCTTCGACAAATATGAAATTGCGGATGTAAACAAGGCGAGCTTGCAGATTGCGCGCTCCCGACCGAATCACGACATAAAGCAGCAGGGAAAGCAGAGTATCGGCATTCACTGTCATAATGGCCTTCTCCCCGGGTTGATCTTGTCCCTCATCATTGGCCCGCCCGGTGAGTTGGGAAATGCTCTTCATCGTAGAGAGTAGAAGCTCCAGCATTTCTTGAGGACTCATAGAACTCGAGATTTTGCGAAACTCCTCAACGGCTGGTCCGAGGCTGATAATCAAGTCGTGCTTTGCTTTCGGCCCGCCGTCGATGGCGATTCCCACCTGCGAAATGTCGATGTACTCCATCTGCCGGATCTTTGCCTCCAATTCCAAATCCTCCGGGCGTTTCAAGGAGATGAGCCTAGGAAAAAGAAGGTGGTGCACATTTTCCGTTATGTATCGTTCAATCAGCTTTTCTACAAGGGGGCCAGTAAGGTCTGTAGTTGCGCCAAGCAGGGATAGCTGCTGCTTGTCAACGCCTTGGAACAGATCAATAGCCGTGGTGACGGCAGTCTCCAGAGAAGCGCGCATCACATCTTCCTCGTCTTCAGCATAGAAGTCTTCAGTTACGGGTAACGGATTGGTAGTGGACTCGTACTGCGAGCGCATGTTGAAGCTATTCGATCTCGCTCGCTTCATGGCGGTGGCGATGGGACCATCGGGTGCAGGGTCTGGAATGTCGGCCGCTGACGGAGGTGCAGGCAATGGTTTCTGAAATACTACTGTGAACTCTGTAAATATCTCCTCCAGCCCAGGCTGCATTTGTCGAGCAATCATAGGGAAGTTGTTCAGAAGGTCGTGGAATGTTTTGATGTCCTTTTTCCTAGGAGTAGAGTATTCCGCGGAATCACCATTCACGGACTGCTTCGTCTCAGCCGTCTGGGGGGAAGGAGGCAGTATTGCAGGAGGACACGCAATCTCTCGCCAAGTTCCAACCAAGGGTTTCGTTACGTAGTATAGCAGCCATTGTCTCGCTTCGAATACATCAGGGTACCAGGTTGCGTCGCTCTGTATTTGCGCTTGCGCCAGCGTCCTGAATCCTACATTTTGTTAGCATAGGTCAGCTGTATGGCAACTTTTGGCAGACCTTTGTTGCTGTATACCGAGGCATCCTTAACAAGGACGCTCCTCCCGTTGAGAGTTGAGAACTGCTTCGCCTTGCCTCGGACCTCTCGCAAGTTTTGGCCAGAGTCCTTTGCACCGGGCGGGGGGATGCGCAGGACATGACTGGCTAAAAACTCCTCCGAGGCGACAAAGTCGCTCGGGGAGGTGCCGCTCTCTGTCTCACGATGAGTGAGGAGCACATCCGTCTGCGGGACGAGGAGTATATAGTGGTGAACCGGTGTGCACTGCGATGCGACGGAGCTTTTGAAGAAGGCGGCAAGAAAGGGGTTTAGAGGTTGCATTCATTCGACGCTGCCTAGCTCGCTCGTTGCGCAAGGGGCGCGGTCCGTAGACTGAGGACGGCGGTTACGTGTCGTGGGGCATTCGACGGTCTTGCTAGTGGTGGCTGTCGCTTGATGATGGGTATCGAGTATTTGATGTGCTCGATTGCGTGAGTCTCGATGGCTGGTATGTCGTGGCTGTAGGGCTTGTGAAGATGGAGCTATCTAAGAGGGTGACGAAGCTTAGGATTTTGGCGTATATTAGTATGGGCCGGCGGGCAGCTGCGATCAGGTTGGGATTTATTAGCGTTGTGGCGGCATTCAATGGTGGCGGCGGGGGGGACCACGGCGGGTGCCTGAGAGGCTGGCACAGTGACAAGTCATGGGAACAGATCACCGAGATTCCGCCCTCGACCTTCGACTGGTCTCAATGTCTGCAACAAACAAACCATCGAGACTATGGATTGATTCAACAAGCTATGGCAATATGGAGCGTTTTATCTCGACCGTATTCTCACTGGTTAAACGATTGACGGAAACCACTTCTAGCTACGCCATGCCCTGCGCTGCCAGCGAATCAAGGCAGGCTGAACAGGCCTGGAAAACATGGACGCATAGTCTGTTTTGGGCACACTTCCGCTCTCATCCAAGTTATAAAAGCGAAACTCTCGAACGAGCGTGGTTACAATAGCTCCAAGGTTGAGGTAAGCAAACTGTTCCCCGATACACCGGTGTCTGCCCGCCCCAAACGGGAGGTAGGCGCTCTTTGCGCCACGGGAGATGCCAGCAGTTTCCTCCGCGTCAAAGATGCTGTCATCGAGGTCACTGGACCAGCGGTGAGGTTGCCACTCATCTGCGTTGCTAAAGTACTGCTCGTCGCGAGCCGTTGCCTGGGGTGATGCCAGGAGAATCCTGCCCGGCGGCACGATGTAGTCGGTTTGAGGCACGCGGATGGCTCGAGTGGCTTTGCGCATGACGGAGTGTATAGAAGAGTGCACACGCAAAGTCTCTTTGATGACTTGTTGGAGCAGCGGGAGCTTTTCGAGGTCAGAGTACTGCAGAGAAGGAGTGTTGCTTCCCTGGCCCAGGACCTGAACCTGTTCTTGAAACAGCTCTTCTGTGACCTCAGGCCGCGATGCGAGATGTAAAACCACCCATGAGCTTGCTGAGGACGATGTGTGCTGCCCTGCCATAAGCAGCGTAATCATCAAGTGTGCGATTTCGTGGTTTGGAACGGCTGAGCCGTCTTTGTATGTGCAATTCATCAAGTTCCAAATCATGTCAGAGTCGCATTCCTTTTCCGAGCGACGCCGCTCATCGATAATTGCACTATACACTTCTCTCATCTTGGCATGCGCAGCGTCACGTTTGCGATTCTCCGGAAGAGGTGCCCAGGGAAACAGCAGGTTCACCGGCCGGAAACCAAGATCCAAGTCGTGGTACAGCTCTGCGAACTCAGCAGACAACTTACCCCGCACTTCTTTTCCTTGAAGCGTTCGGGCCGCCGTGAGTATCGTGATGCCAGCCATGCATCGAGGGACGTCCATGGTTCCGGTATCACCCAGCAAGCTCGGTTCCGCCGCCAGGTAGCCAAGGACCTCTGCCTCAATCATGGGCACATAGGACTCAAACGCCTTACGAGTGAGCCCAAATTTGATAAATCTCTTTTGCTCCATAAATTTAGCGTTGGGACAGTCGTATACGACGTCAGAACCAAACACCGGCTTCGTCAGCGGCTTGTATATGTCTTCGGCGTTGAGGTCGGCGTGTTTTCCATTGAGAACGAAGTCGTTGCCATCGACTGATAGGAAGCAGGTGATCTGCTTTCCAAATAGAGTGAAAGTAAAGATATCGCCATACTGTTTTGGTTAGCGAAGAAAAAGCAGCGGCCATGGGGACGTACCTTGGCGCGACACTCCGCAAAGAACTTGGTTGGATTGGTGCCGTACTGAATTGCATTTCCAACCAGCGGGATCCAGTGAATGGCGCGAGGAGGTTCGGACTTTTCTTGGTGAAGGAGTTGGATAAGTATGTTGCCCAGTACGGCCACGACAGCGCTGGCAAGTATCCAGCCGAGAGTAGAGATCATCTCGACGACCTCTGGCGACTGTAGATAGAACACAGATGATTGAATAGATCAAGAGCTTACCTTAGGCATATTTATACTACTTGACGCCCTTTACTTATTTACGTATTCGGGCATGAACTCATAAACTCGTAGTAAGAATTCCGGGACTCAGGTAGGCGTATTCGTACTCGCGTCACCTAGACGATGTGAGGCAGAATGTGGAACAGAAGGACCAACTAGGAGTCCCTGTTCCAATAATAAATTCTATGCAATAAATATACTACCGCCTCCGACCACTCCGCAAGGCTACGTGCATTAATATCCTGTACTCCGGTCTTTCCACCCAGGAACCGCTAGAAACGATACGCATAAGCTACAATGGGTAGTAACATGTATTTACCCCCTGTAAACTAGGTGAGCAGGTAAGATACGCAAGGTAGATGAGATACCTGCATAAACTACCCAGGATAGGTAAGAGACCTAACAAAGGTGAGATACCTAACAGAGAACAAAGACATGTTGCCACCCACTGTATCCAAGACTCAATTGGGCGATGTGAGTAAACGTATGCAGTGCTTGAACTAGAACCAGTCCCATATTTTCCGCCAGATAGGCGGTTTTGGGCCCTCTTCGTAATTAGCAGCCTTGGTGTCCATATCGACTCTGCGGCCGCCGTCGAGATCGATTTCCCAACTCCTCTTGAACTTGTCATCCCTCCAGACAAGCCTGCAAACAACATATATGACGCCAAACAAAGGAAGAAGAACATATGCATCAACAAAGTCACCGGCAACGAATGGTGAAAACGTTGTCCATCCCTGGACTAAGGCGAGAAAAACGTTGGCCGCAAGGCCGAAGTAGGCGACAAATGGATAGCCCATACTCTTGAAGGGAAGCTCGCCCAGGTCTCGATTTTGCGTGGTCCAGGCGCGGCGAAATCGGATATGCATAAAACTGATACTGCCCCAAACGAGGAATGTGCTTACGCCAGAGAGGTTGACAATGTAGGAGTAGGCCTTGGCGGCTCCGGTCGATACGTTCATCATGGAAATAGCTCCTACGGCGTTGGTAAGAAGAATAGCGGCGACGGGAACGCCCATCTTGTTGACGTTGCCCAGGATTCGCGGCGCCTTGCCAGATTGGGCCATGTAGAGAATTGTTCGAGAGCCAATGTATATGGAGGAGTTGATTGCGGAGATGCAAGTGATGAGGATAAACGCATTGATCAGATGGACGCCGCCCTCCCATCCGGCGGTTTGAATGGCAATGGTCATGGGGCTTTGCAGAGCCTTGGCACCGCCACCAACGAGGCCTTCTGCGTTGGCAGGGCAGGTAATGCCAAAGAATAGGGCAGATCCCATGTAGACGAAAATGATGCGCCAAAAGACTTGTCGGATAGCCTGAGGTACCGCAGTGCCAGGGTTTCTCGTCTCCGTAGCGGCCACAGCCACAGACTCTACACCAGCGTAAAATGTAGAGCAAAATATGAAGACTTTGGCAACGCCTCGGAAGCCATTTCCATTGAACGCGCCGGGATCATGCCAGTAGTGGAAGCCTAGTGCCGATTTTTGTCCAACAAGGCCGCCAGAGGCATAAACAATGGAGAATATAAAGTAGGCAGTCAGGCCAAGTAGCTTGAAGAGCGCGAGCCAAAACTCGGCCTCGCCAAACGCTTCAATGCCCAAAAGTTGGAAACCGAGAAACACGCTCCAGAAAATCAGGAAGAAGCCCCAGAGGGGAACCTTGGGCGCCCAGTACACCAAGATGCTGCAGATGACGTTGTATTCGTTGGCAAGGACGGCGGCCCAGATGATGAAGTAATTCCAGCCTACGGCGGTAGAAAATGACTTATCAACAAGGCGCTCGGCGAGCGAGACAAAGGAGCCACCACCAGGGTAGAGGGTAGTAAGCTCGCCGAGGGACTGCATAATGGCGAATGCAATGATACCTGGGATGCAGATGTTAGCTCGGCTCACAGATGAATGAGAACAAGGTAACTTGCCAATCACACCAAATCCAATGAGCAGCGACGCAGGTCCACCGCTGTTGAGCGCACCACCAGCACCGACAAGAAGTCCGGGGCCTATGATGCCGGCGAGAGCCATCATGGAAAGATGGCGATTCTTGAGGCCGCGCTTTACGCCTGAGTCGGGGTCGATTGCGCCTTGGGCGCTGCTGGTGTCGATGCCATTCCAGGCAGGGGCGGACTCGTAATCGACCTCGTGGGAGCTGTAGCCTTCACGCGACGTCGCAGCAGGGTCGTCTTTTTGAAGACCGTCGGCCGAGGGCGGCGATTGGTGATGCATGGTGGCGGCGGGAGGCTCCGTGGCCTAGTGTCGCGCAACCAGATACGGGTATGCGACAGGACAGCAGTTTCTGGAGTAATTTGGGGGAAAGAGACAACGAAACAACGATGTGAGGGGAAGGGGAAGGAGAGGCGCAAGAGGGGAGGGGAGGGGAAGAAGACGAGAAACTACTACTTTCAAGGTCGGGCCCAGGGTTGGATTGAGGGCTGGCTGCCGGTTCGGTGACTGCGGCAGCGCACATGGTCGCGGCACATCAGTTTTATCATGGCACTTGTGAAGAGCAGGACGCTAAACTGCGGATGGCAATTTGACGTGGATCTCGGAGTCTGGATTTAGGAGTTTAACAACGCCTGGCGGATTGACCGAGAGGAGCAGAAAAGAGCCGTCTTCAATCACGTCACGGACGAGATCCACACAGCACAGGAGTCTATCTCGTTTTCCTGATTAGCGTACAACGGGTGGCCGCATCTACAGCGGGACAACACCCATACGGCATACAAATGCTCCATTTCTACGGATACAGTCCGTCCCTTACTCGCCGAAATAATGGGACTTGTGGCTGGACAATAAAGAAAATTATCAGGGCAAATTGAGAATGCGATTGTGTACGGGCATTATCTCGGCCTTGCTGCATCGGCATGTGCTCTGTAAAATATACTCCAACTACTAAGGCTGGTTGCAGATGCGTGGGAAAGGCTCGTGGGGCGCTAACATTGCCGAAGCCAGCTGCTTTTTATTGTCCTCCCTCCTCACTCTTCCACAAACTTCCGTATCGTTCAAAGTGCAGTCTCGAGTCAGTTTCACTTCCTGGACTGACCCAATTCGAAGGATTTCCATTCTAGAACCTCCCTGCATTGCCTTTGGCGAAACATGCCACTCACTCCAGTCTTTTCAGCTTGCATTCTGGTGCAAGCCTCGCGATGGTGCCATCGACCCACAATGTAGCGTCTCGCTGCCAGCCGAGGTGCACCTTGGTCCTTGGCTGCCCATCACTGTAACCCTATCGGCGCCATGTCGATAGTTTCTTTGCCATGCGCCGAATCACGAAATCGAAAGTATCGGGCGAATGATTCCGAGCGATGCAAATACGACAGTATATGCGCAACAGGCGAGCACTAGACGCGACGGAGACCGTACCGAAGTCACTAACAGGGTACTAATCAAGCCTGCCTAGCAATATGGGCGAAGCACACATATATTTAATCTTGTACAATGGGCATCTTCGAAGATTTGAATACATATAATACGCATCTACTTTATGCAGATGTCTTGATAGCTCCTTGTGATACTTCGTCCGAGGGCTCAAACTTGCGTGGCACGAGACCCTCAGCCATTTTGATTGCTCCATCCAGGTCGTTTTTGTTAAAGAGAAACAGACCTTGGATAGCAGCAGTGCTCGTATGCCTATGAGACGGCGTGCCGTCAGCATTCTGCCCGAATAGACCCAACTCGTCTAGGCGCTGCAGGAACCGTTCTCTGCTCGCGTGATCCTCGTCCACATCACCGTAGAAGCGATCCCACATCTGGCTGGCCTGGTATCGGGTCGCCTCGCCGATTCTCATCATCATATCCACGCGACCTGGGCGGATCAGGGCGGGGTCGAGACGATCAATGTGGTTCGTCGTCAGGAACGCGAGGCGTTCCTCACCAGCGGCAATGCCGTCCAGGGCATTCAGAAGGCCGGAAAAGGTCACGCTGGCACCGCTGTATCCATCTGCATCGCGTTGTCGTCGATTGCTAAAGGCAGCGTCGGCATCTTCCAGCAGGAGCAGCGTGCGCTTGGGCAGCTTGGTCAGCAGGTAGGCCAGCTTATCGTCCGTCATTCCCATTTCACTCAGATTAATCATGGCAACGCCGAAATCCAGCTCGCCGGCGAGGGACTGAATAAACGAACTTTTGCCGCTCCCGGGCGGCCCAAACAACAGATACCCTCGTCTGTATGGGATGCCACGGTCGACGTACCACTGCTGCCGCGACAAGAAATCTTTTACGTCGCTTACGATACTGTCCTTGACCCCTTCGTCCAGTATTACCGATTCGAGCGGTCGTTTCTTTCGTGGATCTCCGAGAGGCGCCCATTCCATGCCGCGCGCCGAGTAGACGACCGTCTTGCCTTCGTTGGCCTTGGCGGCAAGTGCGTGCGCCTCGCTGAACACCTGCTCGAATATGTGGCGGTGCGCCCACAGCGTCGTCAGCTGTACAATCTCATGCGGCTCGCCCGTGTTCATGTTGGCCGTGCTGTGCTTTTCGCGGTTGACCGCGATGAACGCGCTGCGAAACTTGACAATGTGCCTGCCGTAGCCCGGCTGCAGGAAGAAGTGCGCACTAGGGGGGCCGCCGGCTGCTGCGCCCTTGGATGCCGTCGCCGTCGTCACGGAGAGGTTATGTATGCGCGTCAGGCGGGATGCGATGAACCCCGATGTCGGGCGAGGAGTGGATAGCCACGCGAGGATCCAGGAGTAGGCGGGATCCTGTTTGCTGATTTCGACGTTGACGAGCAGGCGCCGGCGCGCAGCTCCAGCTGCGACTATGACGCCTTTTCTGGCAAATGCGGCCGCGGCACCGAGTGACGCCAGGCCAATGCCACCCGCAAACAGCGGGTTATCAAACAACGCATTCAGGCTGAAAATTGACGCTGGCAAATCGTCACTAGGCATGTCGGTTGTTGTGCAATTCTCAGCCGCCTGCTTAAGCCTCCAGTCCCTGTGGATATGGTGAATGCTGACATAATCCCGCGGGCCTGCTCACGAAGCAATCAACACCACCAATCTTTGGCACAGCATGGAGTTATGATGGAGCATGACAAGTGTGGAATTATTGCATCTATATCTCAATGTTGTGCATGTATCTAACTCGGGCAGCATTGCAAGTGGCAGGGTCCTGATCACAACCTAACGCACGGGTATGTGGTAAGGGGCATCGGCCTACCCGGGAGAAGATGTATGAAATGTTCAGCCAGCTTCGCAATCATCGTGCGGGAAAAATGTTCTCTGGTGATGTGGATTGGCCTAGCATGCTGTCGTCATGTGTTTACCGTGTTTACCGGTCCGCTTGATCTTGTTAATAAGGCGAGCTAGCGGCTGTCGCATGATGCCACATGAATCAACACCACCTGACCCAGCAATGCAGGGTTGAACTCACCAAATGCAAGAACAATACTCGACCGCTGACTTCCCACCTCGACTGGCTGGTACGTCTCCCAACCCATGCTTCCTCGCACTGATTCTCACCCGTACATACAAAACACTATGACTTCATGACCCTCCATATCTCAATTTCTTGATAACTACATATTTCAAAACAGGAAGACAACATCCAACAAGAAACCCGCCAGGCTTCCATAGCTCAGTTGGTTAGAGCGTCGTACTAATATGGACTACATTCCGTCTTTGGTGATGCGAAGGTCGCAGGTTCAATCCCTGCTGGGAGCATATGACTCCACTGCCCAGCGCGTTTCTTTTTATTCTTTTTTTTTTCAGACGTTCACTGGACTAACTAACTACAATCGGTACTGATGTGTATCTTTCATGAGTATTCTTGCTGGCACCATGTCGGGAGCTTTCTGTATAGCTACGGCTTTTTTTTTCAACCTCAATTAAATTACTCTTCCACTCGCCGTGTCTACACCATTGTTGACCGGAGGCATGCCCATGCCTGGATTTATTCTTGACTACAGCCTCCGGCCACGGACCCAGACAACACATATATATGTATATCCACGAATAGATTCGTCAAGTATCACTGTCTATGGAAATACTAACTAGCAAAACCCCCGCATGTCTGCCACTCATCGCCAAAAACACTACTGTAGAACTTCACGACCCATTCAGTTTTTCAGCCGCTCTGCGCAAAAGTTCTCGACAGCGGGGACGACGCGGTCTGGAGAAAGCAGAGACGTTAGAATATCATCACCATTTGGATTTTGAAGGTAACGCACTCTGAGATTTGGTGTAGCCGCAGCCGTCAATGGTGCATCGCATGATATCCGGGTCTTGGAAGTCCAGGTCAGCGCAGATGCAGTGATGGTCGGCAAGTTCGCATTTGCCACGCTTATCGGCATAACTATTGATACAAAGAATGGCACACGATGGGATCTTGTCCTTGGGTAAACCAGGGTCCTGCATATCGAGACCGCGAATGTCCCCGAGAGGAGGAGGAATGATCGGGGCGGGAGTGATGGGCCGCGGCGTTTCGGAAGGTTTGGCAACTGGGCTAGCCTGGGCGAAGGCCACGACGGCCAGAATGGACATGGCAATGTTTTTCATGTTGAAGTGTTGTGGCGAGAATTGAGCTTGTGACAGGGGAACGCAGTGTTGCTGGAAGAAGAAAAAGAAGAAGTAGTAGAAGAAGAAGATTGACTCCATGATTATAAGCAGAAGCCGCACTAATATATATTCGAATAGCTTGCAAGATGAGCATGACGGATCGTCTAAGATACAGTTCTTCAAGAAAGCCACGGAGGCCTACCTTCCTGCTTTAGGCTCACTAGCCGAAGCAAATTTATGTCACTCGAGGCAGTAGGGCAACTGCTATAGTGCCTAGTTTGAGGCGTAACTAGGTAAGTAAATACAATGTTGTACATGGAAGTGACCAACACTAGCGATATGGGCAAGCTGTTGGCTGGAAAGTTGGACTCGACGCAGCAACAATGCAGCAACAAAGGCTCGGCATACGCCGCCTGTCGCGCCGCGCCACACCTACATTAATTTGGGCAGAAATGATATGTCGTGACGTCACGACAACTGTATTTACACACCTGGGTATCTACCCGCCCCTACATACATTGGGTCCGGCTATCCTATGCTGCCCTTTCAATAATCTGGGCCGCTGCTAACCTATGCGTGCAGCCTCTCCGAAACTGTGACTTTATCCCAGTTGGCCGGGCCTTCAGCCTCAAACATGCCCCTCTTGGAAATGACCCTGCCGAGACCTTGGTGCACCTCTGCTTGGAAGGGCTCGAAGGGGACTTTTTCGCCATCGATGCTGATGTAGCCGTCCTTTTGGTCGCGTGGGATGATGCGGTATGCCTTTACCTTTTTGTAGTGCACGTACGGTAGGTCGAAAAACTTGTTCGAGTCGACCGAGAGGAATGCCTTGAGTGCCTTGAACGTGGGGATGTCGCCGTTCATGGTGATCAGGTCCATGCATCCGTCCGTCGCCATGGCGGCGGGAAAAAAGTGCACGTCGGGCGCCATGTAGGCCATCTAGGGCTGTCAGCAATTGTTTTCCTTTCTGCGCGCAATAACAGGGACACACATTTCCGCAGTAAAAGGTGCCAACCTTGTCGTATGGCACCAATTCCCAACCCACGGGCAGGTCGTCCTTTATCGTTCCGAACCTCAGCTTGGGCAACCCATTGCCTTCGTCCTCATCTGCTTGCTCAGCGGCGGCCTTCCTGAGGCTCGGTACGCTCGCATGCCTCTTATAATGCTCCTTAACCTGAGGCTTTTCTACCTCGAGCTGCACCGCAATGTCGCATGGGTAGACCTTTTTGCGAAACACGCGTGAAATGACACCGTAGTCGAAGCGTGCGCTGCCCATCCACCTCAAATGTTCTGTGGCGAGGTCGCCCTCGGCAACGACTCCAAGCGATTGTGATAGAAACGAAATTATGCGCGCGTTGCCCTGAGTGATCGATACCAAATCCAGAGGCGTGACGACGCCCTTGACCAGAGCAAGGGCTGCATAGCTTGGCTTGTGGGATCCGTACAAGTTGCAGGACATGGCATTGCCTGAGCCGCAGGGAATGTGCCCAACAGCAATCTTGGATAGGGCCAGTCTGGCGTCAGGCCGTTTGGCCAGCCCGTTAAAGACCTCGTGCGGCGTGCCATCTCCCGAACATGGGATAATGGTGTCGTACTTGTGAATGTCCATCTGTTCCACTAGCTCCATGGCCTCGCCGCCTTTTTTCAAGAAGACAATATCCATTTCCATCCTTGCAGCGTCGAATATTGGCTTTACCTCATTTTGCCATCTCTTGATACCATTTCCGGGGCCGGCGTTGGGGTTGACGAGGACATAGGTGCGTCGCCTTTGTTGCGCGTCGCCGTAAGCACGGGATCGGAGCTCGGTCGCAAACGTCTCGGGGGAGCTTTCAGACCGCTCGTCGGTCGTGCTTATCGGTAAAGTCCATTTTCCAACATGAAAGGACTTATCGGACAACTGAGCGTATTCTATCGTAAAGTTGTCCTCGACGGCTTCGGCCCATAAGAGGTTGTAGAGTGGTATTGTTTGGCGTCCGCAGCGATCTGCACTCAGCATTAGCTTTTCCTATCCCCTGTTTCTTTTGATACGCACATTTTTTTGACTTCCTGTCGTCAACAGTAGCGGGGTCTAAAGGAATCATTAATACACAGGCCAAACCCAGATTCACCTACATTACTCCGTACCTTGAAGCACAAGCTCGGACTCCTCAATTGTCAGCGACCTGCCGCTAGCCAGTTGGAGCGATAGCTGGGTAGCTTGGACAGCGCCGTTACTGGTCATGGCTGCGACAAGCTGGCGGGAGGAGGGAGGTGATATGGACGTGTCCTTTGAGCGATGGAATTCGTGATATGTCTCTGCAAGCCCGCCGAAAGGAATGCGCCAAAACTAATGGCCGAGGTAGTCCCCCGGGTGAAGCTGCTGAGTGATCCTGTCACACGGACGATCTGCTAGCGTGGCGCGCAGACGAGAGAAGCAACGTTGCTTGAGATAAAGGTGCAAAACAAAAATCAATTTAACAAGAAAAGGCAGAGAGGGGTCAAGCAGCGGGAATAAGGAGCGTAGGTCGGCGACGACGGCGAAAGAGGGTAAAATATCTCGGGTGACTGTTCAGGGCTCCGTTTCCAAGCGTCCTGACTTTCGGCCTGCCGGAGGCTCCGGGTGGAACGACGGCGCGTAGGCGGAAAATGGGAGCTGGGTCCTGTCGGCTGGGGTTCGCGCAGCTGCAGCAAGCAAAATAGCGCCGCTGATCACGGCCCGGAATGCTCGTCTGGCCGTGCCACGGCTTGGGGTTGAACAATTAGGTATCCCGGGGCCTGTCGGAGTATTTGGTTCGCTGATTTACGTGAGCCGAAGCAACTAGTTGCTTGAACGCCGACGCAGCCGAGGTTGTGGTACACTAGGTAGTTATTTCCACATGGCAGGCCGTCGCTGTCCACTGTGGCGGCCGACTATTCATCAAGGAGACGAACCCTCATTAAACAGAAAAATCTGCAAGTTGGACTTTTATCTAGGCCGGACCAGCCATCCTTGCACTCCACGACAAATCTGATGAAACAAGTCTAATTTATTTTTGGTCCCTATACCCAGACCTACCAAGTATACTATATACCTACACCAAATCGCTCATACATGTACCTTTTCACCAAGTGCCGCGCCAACATATATCGGAAATCATTCACAAGACAAGCCTGGTCTATGCGATCATTTGAGCAATAGCCACCATTTCTGATCAGTACGGCGGTGCTGCTGATTCAGCC
This sequence comes from Cordyceps fumosorosea ARSEF 2679, assembly GCF_001636725.1. Taxonomy (NCBI): domain Eukaryota; kingdom Fungi; phylum Ascomycota; class Sordariomycetes; order Hypocreales; family Cordycipitaceae; genus Cordyceps; species Cordyceps fumosorosea. Next base: position 128,583 of record NW_017387341.1, on the reverse strand, counting down.
CGGGATCGCACAACCGTCTGTTCGCTCGAATAACCTACATTATTGAGCAACAGCAGCGCTTGCGCTTGTCCGCCGCGGATAGCCTACTTCAGGCGAGCCGGGTAACCTCGGGAAACTTGGCGTGGGCAGCTTCTTGGAAGACCGCTGCCTCGCTGCTATTCCAGCCCTTCAGAGTCTCCAGCACCTCAATGGCATCGGAAAAGGTGGTACTGGGCAAGTTGAGGGAAGCCGTAAGCTGCGTGACGCTGGTGTCATTGCTGCCATTTAGGGCACGCTCTGCGGCCACGAATGACAGTATGCTGCGGATGCTGTCCTTGTGCTCAGCCTGGTAGTCTGCGTTGTACTGGGACAGATCCGCGGCGACGTCTACCGCCGTGAATTCGGCCTTGAGAACCTCAAAAACCTTGGCCGGGAGACCGGAGGCCGTCTTTAACTTCTTGGCGAACGTAACAATCTGAGGGTGCAGCTTGGGATGACTGCTATCAAGGGCGATTGCGGCATTCAAGCAGCGAAGGGCCAGTACATACTTTTCTGCATTTATTGTTAGTCACGGCTCGTGGAAGTGAAGAGCAAACGTACCTCTGCGCATAAACACCTCAAAACCAGCCAGCTGCACTTGGATACTTTTCGGGCTGGCGTCCAGCATAGGAAACAGGAGCTTCATGGCCGCACCAAGCGGGTCAGTGGTAGCTGCCAGTGCCAGGCCCAAAGGATCTTCGTCCGTCTTCTTAGGTTCGCCATCGGGTCCCATAGCCTTATTGGGGTCTTGCCTGGCTTGCTTCTCGGCCGCATCGCGCTCCAGGCGTTGTTGTTCCCTTTTAGCTTTCTTGAGGGCTTTTTTCTGCGCCAAAAGAGCCTCAGAATCCGCCTCGCCGTTCGCATTGGCGGCAGCCTTGTCAGACAGATTTAAATAGATGCTGATAGCATCGAGAGCGGCGCGGGTATAAAAGGGATGGTCGAAAACATGGTCCTCCCATCGCACCATGTCGACATACGCGCGGATCTGGCCCTTGCGCAGGGAGAACCCGTGAAAGTCAAATTGGTCCTCCTGCCAGACTTCAAATATGGTGGCAATCTGATGGAAACGCTTGAGCGCGAGTCCGATGTTTCCCTGTCTTGCGTAGGCTCGGCCGTCTTCTGTCAGGAACCACATGCATTGCATATCTAGCAAGTCGGCGAGGGGTCCACCGACAGTGTCCGCACGCGTGAATAGCCCGACGGTCTTGAGGGCCTTTTCATTTTGGTTGTTGCGGAGCTGGTACTTGGCGGCTTTGCTGTTGATGTAGCGATCCTTCAAGTCCAAGGCTCTCGCGCAGTCCATCATCTCGGAGGCTTTTTTTAGGTTGCCGCTGTGCTTCAGGATCCTGGCCTTGGTCATGTGGTAGTCGACGCTTTTATTGTCCTTTGTAATGGCTCTTTCGATGTACTCCATGGCCTTGACCAGATCGCGGCTCATGTGGTAGTTGTGGTGCTGAGCAAGGTAGAAAAGAGCTGCAGCCTCACCCTTGTCCTTGCTGTCTGAGTCGGCCTTTGGGGAGTGGAGATAATCTTCGGCAAGCTCCAAAAGAGTGTCTTTCTTGAACTTGTTCGAGTAGAGATGCTTCAGGTTAGCAAAGGTTGAGGGGACACCCTTGTTTAACATGAGGGCAAGATAATCGCCAGCGGCTTGGCGGAAGTCTTCGCCGCTGAGAAAGTCGAGAGGGATTCGGCGTCCGGCGTCAGATCGGGGGTACTTGATGGCATACTCTTCGTAAACTGCCTTTCTAGCCTTCGCGTCATCCTCCGCGATGCCCAGCGCTCTCGTGAGCTGTGTGTAGTATGTCGCGTGCTCGCAGTTGCGGTCAATCAGAGCTCGGTAAGCCTTAGCAGCTTCCTCCTTACGATCGAGCTTCAAAAGATATTCAGCGCGGCTTTCAAGAACAGCGAGTCGGTCGAGGTTCTGCTTGGCATCAGTCTCTAGATGCTGGAGGGCACGTTTGTAGTCTCCTTGCTCCGCGATGATGGAGTTTTTGTACATGACGGCTTCCGAGTGCTCCAAATCGTATCGGGTCGGATTCGTCTTGAGAGTACCCTCGAAGGTAGTGATGACATTCTCCGCCTCAGTCAAGTTACCGGCTAAATGATGCGCGAGGGCGAGGGCTGTCCAGCTTTGTCGGATCTGGGGGCGAGCTTGCAGCATGGTGTTTCGAGTTTGAATGAAGCCCTGGTAGTCTCGCATCTGAACCTGCAACGCAGCTAGGTCGCGCTGTATTTGTGCCGAAGTCGGTTCCAGCTTGAGCGCAAACTTGTAGGCCTTGGCTGCCTCTTCAAAGTTCTTCTTTGCGCGGTAGAGAATACCGTACACGTGCCAGCAGATGTGAGACTTCATATCAGCAGTGAGGGCCTCTTTTCCCAAGGCAAACGCCTCCTCTGTCTTTCCTTGGCCATTGAGGATCAGGGCTTTCATAGCCATGGTTTCGCCGTGCTTTGGCACCTTTTTCAAGATCAGGTCCGCCGTCTTGAGGCCTCGCTTGTACTGCTTTTCCTCATAGCTGCGGAGGACTTGCCGAAATTGGGCAGCCTCCTTGGCCGCGAGCTGTTGCGGCATCGTGTCTATATCGCGAATCGACGGGGCGCAGTGTTTGAGTATCCGCGGCTATCAGAGAGTGGCCGTTTCAGGGCTTGTGGATAACTTGCAAAGGCTGACGAGCGCAGTGTAATTTGCAGCGCGTTCTGAGAAAGAGAACCAAGAAAAAAACTTCTGTGAACAATATTCAGAGCACAATCGCGCCACCCAGGGGATGCGCAAATGTCAAGAATCGAAGGTCGAGGTAAGGACAGGCAGGCAGAGAGCGAGCGCATTTGGTGGACTGTGTGGAAAGGTAGCCTGTATGCCTGGTAGCTTTGGTGTCCGGAGGATCCTCGGACGAGGAGGTATTAACGTGTGTGGGGCACATCAATCCATCATGGTTTACATTGGGGTGGTCGCTGTGTGCTGGAAGGTTTGTTAGGATGAGTTGGCTTGAGATATGCCTACTTGCTTACCTAGGTATGGACTTATGGGGTGTTAGAAATTGACGACTCTTTATCCTCACTGTTTTCTCAGTTTTGCTAGCCAAACGGTTGCAACAATCAATGCTGCAGCGAGGCAAGACGAGCAACGCGCTAAATTTCTACTCTAGAGACAATAGTATACATTTCCAGCCCAGGATTCGGTATTTGGTTATTTACGGTTTGCAGAATGCTTCTTCCAAATGTCAATGGCGGCTTGCCAATCTTTGGGCGGCTCCTGGCAGCGATCCTGAATTACCTCCCATGTGCGGTGCCGAACTATATCCTCAATAACACGCTCCTGGCGAAGAGTTGACGCCAGTAGCTCAGTTCGACTTTCACAAGGATAAAACCGCCCCGAGTATGGATCAAGACGTTCGTCAACAACTCGTTTGCTATCCTGCTTCCTTTGGAGCTCTCGCAGGGCAGTTTCGGGATCGTCAGGGTCAGGACTTGAAGCCACAGCAGCGCAGTATTCAAAAACCTGCGCCCGGGAATCCCACGCGGGGAATAAAATTTTGTCGAGAAATATTGCACATCGTTCCACATTGATATCCCCCCCTAGTTTTCTTGATGTTCTTTGTGAGGTTGAACTCGGATCAAAGCCGCCACGAGCGGGCGTTACCAGAGCGTTTAGATTTTGGCTGATTGTGTCGTCGACAGCCGAGCGCGAGAAGCGGAAAAATTCTGCACTCATTAGATTTAGCTTGGGTTCGAGGGTTCGTAGCATACCTCGTAATGTACTTGTCGAGAAGCAGAACTGTGGTGACAGCTGTGGCGTCGCTGGCGGTCGCGTCATGGTTACAGGCTGAAGCTGCGCAGCAGCAATGGGTGGCTCCGAAGCCGCCCGATTCCAGAAAATGCCAGCCAGAGTGATATCTATGTCGGAATTCGGATCAGGGTGCAGGCAGTAGTCGGAAGTCCCGGCAACTTGATGATGAGGCGATTGTGGAGGAGGCAGATTGAGAGCTGTGTACATAGCTGTGCGCGCTGCGAGTTAGCGGCCCCACTGACATCATCTCGGCCTGTGCAGCATCTGCATCGGAATCTGCAATCACCAGTGCGGTGACAGTCGCAAAAATGTGCAAAACTACACTGATCGATAGAGACGGCGGTCGCCTGAAGTTCAAATAATGAGCAGCGGCAGTATTAGGGCACGTTTCACCGCTTGTAGGCACACGCTGATGTACTGGAATAGGAATACTAAGCTGGTTTACAACTGTCACCAGCGTCCTGGTTTATTATCATAATTGATTGCAAAGTCAGTAAGAACGAGGCTGGAGTGTGGCAGAGTATCGTCATTTGCGTCACTGATCGTCAAATGCTGGAAGAGAGAAAGTGGGGAGTGTCGCGTGGGCAACACGCGGTCTAGCCCAATTAATTGATGAATTGTCCTTGTCCAACTTGAATTCTCTCCCTTGCACCGCCACATGCTTCTTCATCAGGGAATCAATAGCTCCGTCTCGCCACTTATCGCAACACTCTAAAACTTCTACTTCCTACAAACATTCTCAACCACAACATAACTCACCCCGCCATAACACACCCCGCACCGATATCATGTCCTCCGCCACAGCTCAGGCACAAGCTGGCAGCAGCAGCTGGACTGCTTTCCTAAAGGTATGAGGGGTACAATATGGATTTGCAATCAGCAGTCGCTCATAATTCTATCAGTCCATTGCCTCATTCAACGGCGACCTCTCGTCTCTAACGGCCCCGCCCTTCATCCTTTCGTCGCAGTCGCTGACCGAATTCTCCTCGTACTGGTCGACACACCCGAACCTGCTTGTCGCCGCCGCCTCTGAGGCCGATCCCGCCAAGCGCTCCATGCTAGTGCTCAAGTGGTTTCTTTCCACACTCAAGCACCAGTACGCCAGCCGCAGCGAGCAATTCGGCAACGAAAAGAAGCCACTGAACCCGTTTCTGGGCGAGCTCTTTCTTGGATCATGGAATGATGCAGCTGGCAAGACTACCCTTGTGTCTGAGCAAGTCAGCCACCACCCGCCTGCTACCGCCTACTGCATCCGCAACGATAAGACTGGCATTAAGCTTGAGGGCTACAATGCGCAAAAAGCCACTTTTCACAGCACCATCATTGTCAAGCAGATTGGCCACGCGGTGCTGACTATTCCCATTGGCGACAAGAAGGAGCCTGAGCATTACCTCATTACACTGCCATCTCTCCACATCGAGGGCCTCATCTTTGGCGCCCCATTTGTCGAGCTTGATGGCACAAGCTATATAACCAGCTCCAGCGGCTTCAGCTCTAAGGTTGACTACAGTGGCAAGGGGTGGCTTTCTGGAAAGAAGAACACTGTTATTGGCACCATCACCCCCACCGGCAAGGAAAAGGATGTGCTCTATAACGTGACAGGACAATGGAATGAGAAGCTCGAATTTTACTCTGGCGCGGCCAAGAAAAACTCTAAGTCTACTTTTGTCGATGAGTACGACGCCGCCAATGTCGCACAGACAGAGCTCCAGATTGCCCCTGTAGAGAAGCAACACCCGCTCGAATCACGCCGCGCCTGGGCCAAGGTTGCTGCAGGCATTCAATCCGGCGACATGGATGCCGTGTCCGCCGAGAAGGGCAAAATCGAGAATGCGCAGCGTGCCCTGCGCCACAAAGAGACGGCTCAGGAAACCGCTTGGAAGCGCCGCTACTTTACGGCCGTGGCTGTTGGCACCACCGACCCTATTCTCGAGAAGCTCGGTGCTGTTGGCGGGGTGGCTCTCGACGGCGAGCGCGACAAAACGGGCGGCCTGTGGAGATTCGATGCCAAGAAGGCTGAGGCTGCTGATGCAGAAACTTTGACTGAAGAGCAAACTACGTCGCTGCAAAAGGAAGTGCTGGGCCAATCATTGTCTTAAAATATACATAACTATACACCGACGTGGTCCGATCCGAGCTAGATTGTATCATTATCCATAATTTTATAAACGCAGACTTTCCCCGGTTTCACTTTGTAACGCAGCACATGCGTTGACGTATTTTTTCAATGACTATTTGATACTAGGTCACAACCCCAAAATGCAATCTCCGAGACTCCCCGACTATGCCAACAACTCTAGGTGTTTATCTTTTTGGTACGTATCACTAACTCGATGACGGATTTATAGCTGGTTGTTGTTGTTGAAGTCGGCGAGAGCGACAGCAACACGCTTCGACATGGTCTTTTCACCCTCGCGGACCCAGACACGGGGCTGCAGAAGTTAGTAGACGTACGATAAAAGGGGACGAAAAGTCTTACATCAAAGTACTTCTTGTTGGGCTTGTCGTCGCCGTCGGGATTGCCGACGGCGGTGAGGAGATAGTCCTTCTTATTCAGCATGTAGTCGCGAATGCCAGACATGTAAGCAAACTGCATGTCAGTGTCCATGTTGACCTTGACGACACCATGGCTGATAGCGTCGAGGTACTCCTGCTTGCTAGAGCCGGAGCCGCCGTGGAAGACAAAGAAGACGGGCTTATCGTTGGTAGAGCCAATGGCTGCCTTGACGTGAGCCTGGTGCTTTCCGAGAAGCTCGGGGTGCAACTTGACGTTTCCAGGCTTGTAGACACCATGAACGTTACCGAAACCAGCAGCGATGGAGAAGTAGGGGGAGATGGGAGAGAGGGTGTTGTAAATATTGAGGATGTCCTCAGGCTGAGTGTAAAGAGAGGCGTTGTCAACATCCTCGTTGTTGACACCATCCTCCTCACCACCAGTAATACCAATCTCCATTTCAAGCCACTGCTTCATGGGGGCGGCGCGCTTGAGGTACTCGGCGGTAGTCTTAATGTTCCAGTCGACAGGCTCCTCGGAAAGATCAATCATGTGAGAGCTGAAGAGGGGCTCGCCGGTGGCTTTGAAGTGAGCCTCATCAGCATCGAGCATGCCGTCGAGCCAGGGAAGAAGCTTCTTGGCGCAGTGGTCGGTGTGGAGGACGACGGGAATGCCGTAGGCCGGGGCAATGGAGCGAATGTAGTGAGCGCCTGCCACGGAGCCCGCAATAGAGGCAGCCTGGTCACCGTTGGCAACACCCTATAAAAGTTTGTCAGCATGTGGTTATAAGAGAATCGAGAATATCATACCTTGCCAGCAAAGTAGGCAGCACCACCCTGGGACATCTGGAGGACGATGGGAGACTTGGCATCGCGAGCAGCCTCTAGGGAAGCCACGACGGTAGAGGAGGAGGTGACGTTCTGAGAGGTCAGTTATGAGGGGGCTAAAATTTGAGCATCTGTAACTTACAATAGCAGGAATGGCGAACTGCTTTTCACGGGCGTACTCGAAGAGACGGAGAACATCATCACCGACAATTACGCCGGACTTGCGGGACAGAAGATCGGTGACACCCATTGTTGCGGTGGTTGCGTCTGTGGTGGGATTGGTTCAGGGGCAGGGGAGCTGTCTTTAAGCAACTAGAGAAATAATAAAGTCAGACACAAGGGTGCTTTGTCGGGATGCAATCAATTGCGACAAGAAAAGCACAGCAGACTGTTGGACTTGACTCGCAGCACCCACGGCCACGGCGCGGGGTTTTTAAAGCGGGCTTATCGATACCAACATGCTCCCATGCCGAAGTGGCAGGTTGGCGGGGTACCCTGATGCAACAACGAGACTTGAGGCTTTTTCATCGTATGCCATGGAGCGTTGGCTATCTGTGCTGTCCACAATTTTCCCATGACTCCATATGTTGTAGTTTTCGAATCGGGCCGGGAGAAGAGGTGATTGACCAGGCCGCTCGCCACGGGGCGTCGGCTGCTCGCTGCGTAGCTGGGTCAAACGGCAGGCGTTCGTGGTATGGCAGTACAGCTCTCTTGGTGTTGTCTAAACCAAGTGAGGTAATGCAAAGTGCAAAAGACAGAACTTACGGTAGGATCAACGAATCGAGAGGTATATGAGAGGCGTCTGTTTGGGTGTAGATGGAAGGAAGAAAACGTTGCGGGGTCCGTTGCTGCGGGAAAGGTTATTAGCTGGTTTGATGGGATCACAGGCGCTGCAGAGAGGCCTGCGGTAGCGGACACATCGGGACGCTCAACGGAAACATGCGGAACAAGGCACGAAAACTTTAGCTATCATGCCCGGTCTTGTTATTCCCAGCGGCGCCGATGGCGAAACGTACAAGCAATTATTGTGACGACCAGGTACTAATTTTTCTATGAGGCAATGCCGTGCCAGTGAAGCTGATGCGAACGGCAGTCTGCGTGAACACACTGTAGCTCTGACAATTACGGGCTGGGCACATTCTGATACCTTCAATCAGCCAATGACATCTCAGCAGTTGGCTTGGTCCCAATCCTTTCTTGCCTTGGTTCTGTAGCGTCAGAAAAGGCCCGAGAGGCCTGGATTCCATCTAATGCGAGTCTTCTGCTTGGTGTATAGTTATGACAAACGCCTGACCCTGTTTATCTGAATTGTTGAGAATTGGGATGCAACCAAGCTCTTCAGCGCCGTGAGATTGCCCCTCCAGGCGATAAGAAGCACCCCACCAAGGGCGACATCCACCCCACTTTGAACCTGGCCAGGCCGAGTTCTCTGGTTAACTTCGTAAGAAGAAATGAGGATATTCAAGAGGAGCCTGACAGAGCCAATGGAATACGGATAATTACATAGACATTCACTTGTAGTGTAGAAGTGGATTCTTTGATTTTGTTTCCGAGAAAATAATAACAGATAGCAGTAGCAAGCTTATTCAATAACTAATTGAAGAACTTTGCTGGCCATGTTAATTCATAAGGCTGTGCTAGGCTGTCCGGTAAAGCAAAAAGACTCCGCTGATGGAGATAATCACCGAATAGCTCTAGAGAGTAATGATGTATCACCTTAGTAGGTTATTAGGAATATTTCACTACAGTCAGAACTTGAATGCATGCCAGCTAAGCAGCGCAACTGAGGCATTCCGTTGCTACGACCTACCAGGTATGTATGTATGTACATGTATGTACCTTACCTAAGAGGGACCTGTAGGCAGGTCAACCCCAAAAACACCAGTGACCCTCGCACCCCACCACAGCCCCAAGTTCTTGCACTCGCGACTGAAAGCCACCCACAACCAACTAACCGCCGGTATCTCTGAAGCTTTTCGTAATGGCATCTTGGAGAACTAAAGAGCCCAAAGGGCCGGCGAAGCAATGGGGCCGCCTTAAGCCTGTACAAATGGATCCTTTGGAGGAGATGGGCTTGCCATCCAAAGGCGAAACGAGGTACCTCAATGGCCGCGAAGGCACGACGCCGTTCTAACGTGCACCTTGCTAGATTACATAGCGCCAAGACGCAGGAAAATTACTATAAACTAATCACTGAGCGCTACTTGAGCTTTTGCTCTGACGCAGGAGAGCGCGATGAGCTCCTTCGGCGATTTTCGTCCCTCGGCCTGGAACCCAACAACACAAAAGACAGCAACAACTATAGCATCGTAATTCCCGATACCGCCAGCGTCCAGTCGCTGCACAACCCATCGAATACAAAGACTTTGTCAATCATTATGTCGGCTCTCCGAAAACTTCGCGAGGGCATCGTCGCCTCCAATCGCACCGACGACTTTGCCATTCAGGCTTACTTGTTCTGCATTCGTCTCGCCGTTCTCGCCAAGCAGCCGGAATCATACCACGCCGCCATCCAACATTTGCTTCGAAGAATACACCCGGAGCAGAATTTAACGCTGATCGAGTTCCAAGAGGTCGTGGCATATCTGATTCTGGATACGGCATGCCGGCGGAGGGAGCTGTCCGAGGCGTACTCCCTACGGCACAAATATGCTCTCAACGACAAGAAAGTGAATGACGCGCTCTTCGCGCTGGCACATGACAACTTCATTTTGTTTCACCGAGTGCGAAAAGCTGTCGATGGCCATCGAGCCAGGATCCTAGAGTGGGCCGAACCCGAGCTACGACTGCATACACTCAAATGCTTTGGGCGCGCGTACTTAGGTGTTGAACTGAAGTATCTGGAAACGGCAACCAGCTCGGAATGGGATGATCTACAACAAAACGATGGCGTCGGCTGGCAATTAGACGGGACAAAGGTGGTAATTCGAAAAGTCAAGGCGCGATAGCAGTACAATGAACACCTCCTATGTGATGTATCATTAGGCGCAACCAAGTCACATCAGGGCTATTCAATTACATTTATATAAAAATACGTAATAATAACTTCGCACATACTTCTGACTACAGTGGGTGGCAAAATGAATTTGTCTATTGTTAGGTATCTTGCCTGAAATACCGACAAGACGTAAGATACTTAAGAGAGAGAGGTAAGGTACGTATTCAAGATACATTAAGATACTCAAGATACCCAAGATACGTAGGATACCTAGGACACCTAGGATATCTAGGGTATCTACGGAAGGTGAGATACCCAACTGGGGACAATTTACCTGTCACCACCTACTGTTCAGTTGTAGCACTTACCGCCAATATTTACCCCGACAAAAAACACAATTCTATTCTAAGAGGCTTAATTACCATTTAACATTTAGCACTCAACGAGCTTTCCACTTTGATTCCTACCCGAATACCTCCTATAACACGGTGCAATACCTACCTAGGTACCAGTTTGTGGCAGGGAGTCGGTTGCCAGCTCCAACGAACGAGAGGCAGCTGCCAGCTGCCAGCTGCCAACTGCAACTTCACATCCCAACTCATTGCGCAGCTCTTCACTTCTGCATCTAACCAGACAAAATGCCTCCACCGAAAAAGAAGGCAAAATCCTCTTACCAGACCGAGAAAGCGCCGTCGGTGCTGCTTTCTGACTTTCGCACAGCTTGGCCACTACAGTACGTTTTCCTCTCGGCCTCCCATGACCGTTTACACTCTAACCAAGAATTATAGAACCGGCGACGAAACGGCGGTGATTAAAGTTAAGAACGAAGAATTTAGCGTCCACAAGGCAGTCTTGGTCCAACATTCGGACTATTTTCGTGTATCGACAAAGACGTGGTACGACGAATCCGGAGGCGAAATCGGGTTCGATAACATCGATCCAAAATATTTTGCCTTGTTTCTTGGAGTGTTATACAGCTACTCCTCCATCGTCCCCCATACGGCGCCTGCTCCGGCAGCGAACCCGGAAGCACAGTCCCAAAGAACGCCGCTGCGAGATTACGTCGAAGTGTACAAGTTGTGCGATCGGTTTATTTGCCCAACTATTGGCGCGTACATGCTCTGCTGCATCCATACTTTAGTAAGCGACCGCCACAGAGCCCTATTCCGCTCCGCACTCGATAAGGCGCAACAACTATGGTGTACGACCGACTTTGCAGACGCTTTCGAGGCTCTTGAGCACAATCACGCCGAGCAGAAGAAGCTCGGAAACTTGATGATTGAGTACTTCTGCGAGGGCGTGTTCTATCGCTCATGGGAAGCTTCAGCTAAAGAAATGGAAAACAGACCGGCTTTTGTGTTGCAAGTCTCGCGATATTTTGCCTCGAAGCTTGCGCTTCTGTTAGAGCAGCGAACCAAACTCAAACGAAAAGAGCTCAAGATGCCTACCGTAGGGGAATGGATTGTCTAAAGCCCGGTGCATTAGCTCTCGCGGAATATTATGGGTGCAATTTTGATTTTCGGGGCGTCGCTGGTGACGCGTGGACTGCATTTAGCTTTAAAATAGACCGAGGGAATTCTCTATGTTTTTATCCTTCCTATCTTCCAAGTTCCTTTCTTATCTTCCCCATATTCCGGGGTTCACGATACCCGGGATGGGAGATTTAGAATAATGACCTGTGATGTACCACTCCATGGTTCCCAACTGATAAATGAGAGCAATGAAAACGCCGAGAAGTATGCATGTTCCAGTGCCCGCGACTGGAAGTGAATCAGCCAACGCCATGACGCCAAAAGATAAATACACCAATTGCAATCTGTTTCAGATCCACATGCAGATGTTGAACAAAGAGAATTACTTCTTTCCGCTCTCGTAGAATTGAATGGCCTTTTCCAAGCCTTCTAGACTTTCGCGGTCGCCGTATACGTCCATGAGCATGTCGTTGCGTCGTTGCCTCTCGCGATCTTCCTGGTATTGGGCTTCGAGCATGCGCTCGCGCTTCTCGCGGACGCTATCAATGTATACTTTCGCGCCGTAGCCTACAATAGAGAGGCCGACGATGGTGGGGGCCCTTTGACAGCACGAGTCGTTAGCTGTGAGTCGTTGTGACGCTTTTCCTTCCTTTCTTTCTGCTGTTGGCATAGTGCCTGTGCTGGTGCGGCCTGTAAATGACGTCGCGCTGCCAGTTTGTGATGTTCTTTTTATTTCGATATACGTACCATCTCATCGGAGAGCGCCGAGGTGCGGTTGTGTGAAGGTGTGGTAGGATGTTGGGGTGAACCCTCGCAGACGTGGAAAATGGACGGGGTGCAGAGGACATTGGTGGCGGTTTGTCGGGGAAGAGGTCGCGCGAGCGGTCCGGCGCTCGCGTGTCGATGTAATGCTTCGCTGTGGGCGACGAGGCGAACGCTCTTGCCAGATTCTGGACGCTGGAGGGCTGGTTGCGCGGGTTACCGGAATGGCAAATGAACCAGGCAAAATAGTTGACGAGGTAGTGCCTGGCCTCGGATCTTTTTTATGCGAGAACGGGGTCGGCGTCCCGGCTCACGCAATCTGGGGTATGGGCGGAGACGATGGCACTTGCAGCGCAGTGTTTGTGGCAAGCATGAGACTTGTAGAGTTATCCTTTACTGGTCAATATCGTTTTCCGAATAAAGAGCGGTTAGCGAAATAAAGACCGAAAGGATGCAAGAATGGGAAAGACGGTAATTTAAATCACAGACCAGGATGGCCCGCTCGGTGGCAGCTGTCCAAAATTCCGTTGCTACCTGAGCTGTGCTCCCCTCCTGGCCCCCTCTTTTCCCCCAGAGCCAGCAAAGCCCAGCTCTGGGTTGTCGCTCATACGACTATGTAATGATGAGCATATAACTCGGGCTACCTCCAAACGCTTGCCCAACTAGCGTGCGGAGCCCCATGCCCATGTGAAAGCACGCCGCAGGCATTTTTGCGACATTGTGGGGTGACTTGGGCTGGACGGCTCGGCTGGACCCGGCGTAAATGGAGGTTGTATCGGAACCTCACGGGCTCTAAGGCGTAAGTGTAACTGCATAGCTTCCAGCATCTGCAGGTCACGGTCGCAAGGTGCGCCATTTCCATGCGTAAAATGGTATGAAAATCTTCTTTTCTTGAACCACATGGGGAGCCCAGTCATTTGGGAGGCAAGCACCGTCGACAGACCAGTAAAAGAGTTGTTGCAATGCTTCGTCTCTGTACAATTTTACGGTCTGCTATCAAGCTCAGGCCCTTTCCAACCATCCGTCCAGACGCTGTCCAACCCCAAAACACATCTCTTCACCCCCTTCGCCATCCGTGGATGGGAATTGCAAACTACCAGCCCGTGCCGTCTCCGCCTTGGCTGCAGACGCTGCGGCATCCAATTGGATGCACTTTTCAAACCAGCTATCCCAGCAAAGATTCCAATCGCGGCTGCTCGTTTGTACTTCGCGGAAACTAAAGCAGCCTTCATTGTCCATGTACCAAAGCTGCACGAGAGTGGACGCCAGAAACTGATATCTGGAGTGGTGCGTTCCAAACTGCCACGGCCTGCCTCTGGCGAGTCCTTCTCGTCTCCAGATCTCGATGCGTACAAGATATTCCATCGTCAGTTGCTTCAGCTTTCCATCGTTGGGAATGGCCATCTTTGCCACCCGCCACGGCACCGGCGGATTCGTGGTCCCCAGGTGCGGTTGATGAAAGTTCTCGGCCAGAGACGCTAGGACATTGATTAATTCGCTCTCGAGGAAGCCAAAGCCGCTGCATTCCATGGAATCGCACTGTACTTTAAAATCCCTATAAGCCGCCTTGACCACGGGTGACTCGAAAAACGAATCGACACCAATGCGCACCTCCGAAAGAGAACCTGTGCAACAAGTCATAATCGATTCCGCTGCAACTGCAGTGTATTCTTTGTAGACATTCGGAACGAAAATCGTGTTGATGGTGAAGTCGTGGTCTTCGAGGATGGTTGCCAAGCGGCTCTTGTCGCGAAGCCACGCTCTTAGCTGCCCCGTTTGTGCGTCTGCCTTTGCCTTCTGTCGAGGCAACCGCAAACGCCTCATGACTCCTTTTCTTCTCTTGTTTTCGGGTAAAAGGCCTCCTCTTCTTCCTGTCGCCCGGAGAGATATGGTTATTTATAGATGAAGATTAGTAGTACCTGCACAAAGCGCTTCCGTACAGTCCACCTGCCTCAACAGACATGGATCTGTGCAACCAGTCCAGCTCTTTGATGGACGGCTCTATGCAGGAAGTCTCATTGATACATACATTCACCAAAGAAATTTTCTGCAATCTGCACTTCCGCAAAGGCATTTCGTCATGCCGTCCACATTGCCGTCTTGGTCATCCTGCTCATCCACAACGCCATCAACATAATCAAAGGTGAGCTCTTCACCACGCTGAATATCTTTGATAGCAAACAGCGCAAGATCATGGATATGTTTGTCTGCATGATCACCGACGCGAGCAAAGATACGAAGGTTGGGATCACATGAATGGTTGATAAAACGTGTCGGCCCCGACATGAACTCGCCGTCAACCTCAAGCGGCGGGCCGTTTAAACGTGGGTCCAGTGAGTCTGGGTCGGTAAACTTGTCGAGTGCGAAAAGATATACGTCTTTTTGCTGGGACACGGCCGAGTTTGCGCGGCGGCGGTCGGCCTCCTCTGCAGTGATGATTTCGCCAAGATATCGATCCACAAACTGGCCGCGTTTAATCAGTGCTGCTGAACGCACTCCTGAAGTGATCCATTAGCATCTTCAGCAGCCAATTCAACATCACGTAGCTGTACGTACCCCATCCGCGATTATCTGTTTTAAAAATTTGCAGCGGCACTGTGCGACCACGTTCGACAACCCTGTTGGGGCATCTGCTAGAGCAAGCGCAGCCTTTGTGGCATTCGTAGAGGGGCACAGATGAGTTTTGTAGTCTTGATCGCAATAGTCCTGCTTTTACTCCATGTGTATGGTACGGGTATGCCTTCTTAATACCGTCATTCATATTCATGCCTTTGTCGTTTTCTGTTTCTTCGTCTTCTTCCAGGTCGGCGAGACAAAGACAGTCGGTGTACTGGCAATTGCTATCATCTGTACAGGAGCAGCCACTGCGGAAACTATCCTCTGCGGGTTCCACTCCCTGGCCAAAAACCATGTCATTAATGAAGCGAAAGTCCTTTGGAAGGACTGTGCCATCGACGTCGTTGACAATGCTGATGGGGATCGTGTCCTGTGTGGGCAGCGAACGCAGCTGACACCAATGGCAGTTTTCACTCTGACTGGCCGCTGTCTTGAAGATATGATTAGCTCCTTACAATGTTAAAAGTCGGCTCTTGGCTCCTATGATCCATACTTTTCCATGGTGATAAAAGTGCTCCCGAATAGCTTGCTCCATTTTGAGCTTGGTGATTATGAGGCCTGGGTAATGAAAGTGGTGTTGTTACCGCGCGTTAAGCTGTCTTATTAACGTTTACATTTAGTTGCGAAAATCGAAAACGCAAGACGCGTAAGTGGGGAACAACGAACACTGTGCTGCTTGCAAGCATCACTAGAATCATTATCACCACCTTTAATTACTCTTCGCCTTGTTCGCAAGGTCTCTCCACACTTTCTTAAAATACATGGGAATCTCTCAACAAAAGTTAGATTATTGATGTGTACTAGCCCTGCAATGCCTCTTGGAATTCATGTCCCTCCCATCCAACGCAGATGACGGGTCATTGGTCCATACACACGGCCTGCAGGACAAGAAGGAAGATTCTAGGAGCCCCTGACGTTACAGGACTGTGCCTAGATTAATGGTGTATAGTTCCTGCCTGGTGCCTTTTGCCCTTCTCAGGAATTGCCCCAGCGGAAAATACTACATGTATACTCGGGTCACGGCGGGAAACAGAACAGGACCATGAACTGACACAATACGACTGATACCAAGGTTACTATGTAGGTATGTAACAGTAATTGTTTAAGCCCTGGTGCCGTAACAAGCCATTCAACTCAGATGCAATTAAGCAGGCATCCATGCAAGTACTGGTTCTCCCCCCACTCAACCACAAACATGTGTGCACATGTGGCAACCACCTTTGTCGAGTGGTTCGCCAAGCTAGTTATCGAAGTCACTTCGCAACAGAGGTATGTAACAGTACTTGCAACTAAATGGTGACATGCATCATCCTGTAACCATTTTTACAGCTTACCTTGCATCCAGCTACCCGTCATCGCAGCCCTCTCTTTCGGGTCACTCTCCACACTCTACAAGAAAGGTCCCTCTGTTTCGTGTCCGAATCTAGAACTGTGTCCCCTAGGTCCAAGAATGCTGTAATGATTTTCTAGAATTAGATCGGTAGTTGCATAAGTACACCGTTGCCGATCGCCTGGACTTGTGACCCGCTTGAAATCCAACTGTCCCCGCTGTCAAGCTACCTACCCCAATGCAGTGCATTTCGCTTGGCAGTCTCAAGTTCCGTTTCCTGATCTCTCATCTCCTTTCCTCTCCTTCGTTGGCAGCAGCTAGCCTGGGCCGCAAGCGATCAGCGATCAACAGCCCGGCTGGCATGGCCCTAGGCATATAGCTGCATACCTTTGATTTAATCTCCGATCCTGTTCAACTGTGCGTCGCACAAGGCTAACGACGAGCCTCGCAACCATGGTACGTCGCATGGGCGATTGTATCCTGTCGCCGATAGGTACTAAATGAGTTGACACTAGGGTTGCTGTTTTTCTCGGTCGGCTGGCCCGAATTCTCCTTATCCCGGTGGGATCCCAAATGCATCCGCGCGACACATTAATCCCCCGCCGCTGAGTCTTGGTGAGAGCGCAGCAACGCCGGTCACCGCTGCGAACCCGGCTTCCCCTCGCCGCCGACGTCGCCGTGATCGAGGACCCATTGACGAGCACATAAACAAGCCTCTTCGACGCCACGTCTGGGCCTCAGTCGACCGCCAATGGACAAGAAAGGAATTAGACACTGAGCGCGCAGAATACTTTGATACGCGTGTCACCGCCCGATCGGAGATTTGGCAGACGCTCCATGGCGCGCTGCAGGTTCTTTGGGAACCCCCCACCCAGGAAACAAATGACAATGGCCAGACGGCGCTCCAGACGGCGCAGTCCATGCTCAACGCTGCCGAAATTTCGCTACCAACGGGGAATCTGGTCAATGGGGCGTACGACTCCTTTGGCAACTTTTACCCACTGCCCGAATGGGTCGTCTCAGATCCGCAAAACATCATTGAGCATGACCAAGATAGAGACGGTCTTGGCAGCGGTGACGATGAAACCCAGGGCGATGGGGAGGGGGCGGAGATGGGCAAAGAGGAAAAGGGCAAGAACGTCGACGAAGGCGAGCCGATTCAAGTCCGCGCCCGTCTGAGCGAAGCTGGCAACGACATTAGCGTCTCCGTATCAAAAACCGACGTCGTGAGGAACGTCATTAGAAAACTCGCAGCCGAAGCTAAGGTATGTTCTGTCTGCATCTCGCTTCTACTTGCTACTGGACTCGTCTAATACACGTCAGCTCTCTTCCACAAAAAAAATACGGCTCGCCTACATGGGCAAGCTGCTTAAAGAGACCGCCACGCTCGAAGCTCAAGGCTGGCAGGATGGTCATATTGTGAATGCCCTCATCTTCAACCGTTGACGGGGACTACTTCCTGGCTCATACCGCCCACGGCCCGCCGCCCACGACATAATGGACTTGAAACCTTAGTATCTCTGTTTACTTTTCTCTGCATATACCCTTTAGCACGTATTCACAGTTTGTTACGCACACCACTTGCCCACGGCGAGGATTGAGATCGATTGTTTAGAACAGGATCTGTTTTGGATATTTAATGAATTGCACGTATTAGTTGACCTTTCCGCCAACCGGAACTACTCTCAGATACTTCTTCACACTGTAATGTTCATGAAAAAGACAAAATTTTATTATCATCCATTCACCACTCCGCCTCGTAACCCGTGAGCGAGGCTGCAATTCCCTTTCCAGATCCCCATATCTAAATCAGCGCTTATTTAATTGTATTTTAACATCTAAGAGGAGCCAATCTTGTTCAGACCCTTTAGAGATCCGAGGCTGAGCGCCAGGCCTTGCGACCTGCTTCTTATACGCACAAATCCGGTGATTGGGCCGTCCTCTCCCTCCTTTTCGATGCTCAAGTTGGCCAACGCGTCCTCCCCTATCATTGAGTTAGTCGAGTTGCATTAGTTACGAAAAAAAAAATCAGGCTCTTACCAAATACACTACGGGCATACAAGTTTGCACTCAAAAATTGACAGTCGCCCTTCAAGCTTGCCTCGGGAGTAAGGCAGTTCATATTGGTACAGGCCATCAACTGGTCCAGGAAATCGCGTAGTGTCTTTGCCTTGGAGTTGATGTTGACCTTGTTCTCCCATTCAAATTCCGTCCACATTGTGCGGAACTGTGTCTCTGTGCACGTGGCAGGCTGAATATAGTCCATAATGTCAACGTGGAGGTCGTTGAGAATGACCACGTTTGTGTCCGTCGAGTGGGCACCATCATAGACCACGTTGCCAAAGATGACACCTGTATCAGTTGACGATACCTTGATGGTACACTGGACGTTGTGAAAGTCGTGAGGCCCCAGGTTCTGAGTAGTTGGCCGCTCAACAACCTTGAGATCGCCCAAAGTGGCAAACTCAACAGAAAGGTTCTGTAGAGTCTCGGTCGTCTGATTCACTAGAAGGACATCGAGAACAATGTCAAACTGATGCACCTTGACGTAAGCCTCGGCATATACCGGGTCTGAGAAGCCAGTGAGCTGGACCACACGGCTGAGCTTCGACGACAAGTCTTCTGCCGTCGCATCACCACCGGTGGCGCGCTCCAGGTCGACTTCAATCTCATCTAGGCCATCCGTAGCGTTCTTATTGGCCAGCTGACGAATCTGAATAACATCATCGACTTGTACGGCAGATTTGGCCTTTTCGTGCGCTTCCTTTGCAGCACGCTTCCTCTCTTCAACCAGAACCATGGCTTTGAAGGCCTTCCTTGTATCATCCAGCCAAACAGCTTCCAGGTCCTTGTTTTCGGAAAATTCAGCCAGCGATCTCACGCAAGACATGATACGATCGACAGAGTCCTCATCAATAGGAGCCTTAACAAACTGTGACTGGCCAACACGAAGGATAGATATCATAATAAGCATGGCCTCGGCACGGAGGGCGTTTGTCCGAGATTTGTCAGAAGAGGTCTCAGAATGGCGCATGACGAGCTTGACCAGGGTAGAGGAAAGTACTGTGGCCAAGTAATAATCACCATCAAGAATGAGCTGGCGCAAGGGCGGCTTTTGGGCGGCTTTAACAGCTTCCAGCTTCGCAGCCGCAGAAGACTGGCTAGTGAGAGCAGTTTCAGTGGCATATGTTCCGTCCGCGAGGACCTTGCGCGATCCAGTGGGGGCTGCGGGCTTCGGCTCGCCATTCAGCCGCTGTTCCTCCTTCTCGTCACCATCTTGGTCCTCCAGCAAGCGCTGCTCCGAGGCCAGAATGGGAATCTCGCCGAGACTAGCACGAATACGGCGCCAGGCATCGCGGATATCCTTTTCTTCCAGAGAGTACTCGCCAATGATCCACAGGATACCTCTGTAAACCCTACCCGCGCGGACCTCGCTCAGTGTCGAGACGAGTCTCTCAACTATGATGGTACGTAACGCGGGAAACTTCTCGACCACCTCTTTAACAAAGTGGATGACGTCAACGGCAGATGCATTGTTGAAATCGGTAATGAAATCCATGAGCAGCTCAACAACGCTGGCAGCAACCTCGGAGAACTTAATAGCGCACTGGTGGATGGAGTGAATGAGAAGAGATCGGTACTCAGAATTCTTTTCGTACTCCTGATCGACAGTCTTGGACAGCTCCTTCTTGAGGAGCAGAACGACCTCTTCGACGTTCTTGCTCGAGACCATCTCAAGGGCGATCTCAAGGGCCTTTTTGCGCACGTCAATATCCGTGCTAGAGAGGACACGGAGGATCTCCATCACAAGGTCATCCAAGATTCCTTCATTCTTCTTGCGCAGCTGGTCGACGCGGTCGAGGACGATAAGTTTGACATTGTTGTCAGCCTCCTTGATGCTGAGCTCGATGAACTTGCCCGCAGCGGCCTTGACAGCAACAGGATTATTGGTGAGGGCAGTCAGACATGACGCCGCTTCGTATACAACAGTAGAGGTATTAGCTTCGAGCAGGTCGAAAATGAGTCGAAGGTAGCGGGCCTAGTCCAGGTCAGATAAGGTCGAAGGAATTATAATTTGGCTTACCTTGTTTTGAGAGTTCTGTATAGCATCCTTGCGGATGAATTCGAGCTCAACAAGCTGCAGAAGATCGTCCACGTTGGGGATGCCGTCAAAGACAGAGCTGAGGTACACCAGCGCAGCGTCGTGGTCAATACTGGAGAGGGCAGCGAAGGCGTTGCGCTTGCAAGTGGCATCCGTCTCACCGCTGAGGAAAGCAGAGATAAGGTCTGCCGCATCAGGAATGAGGCTGGGCGAGTGCAGGTATATCGAAGAGACGGCAAAGACGGCGTTCTTCCGAACATAGGCGTGACGGTGCTCGAGGCAGGATCGTGCGGATGAGAGCAGGGGCTCGATGAGTTCCGGTTCGCGCAGCTTGCAGAGGAAGCGCAGAGTGTTGCCTCGAATGTACTCGTTGGCATGTTGTAAGTCGTTGCGAATACCATTGCTAGACAACTCAGTCAGTGACAAGGCGGCGGAGGGGTAAAGTCTAGCCGTACCAGACGAGAATCATCTCTTGCTTAAGCTTGCCAGAAGAGTCCAACTTGGGGCATATTTCGTAGTAAAAGTATAAAAGTTTCTTGAGGGGTTTGTACTTGGAAGGCATAACAAATCGAATGATGTGCATAAGGAGCGTGGGCATGGAGTCGCCGTTGAGCATTATCGTCAAGATGCGCTTCATGGTGTCGACTTTGCTCTCATCAGTGCCCTTCTCAAGCTGCATCCGTAAATCCGAGACAGTAGGCACATCAGCCGCATTGTCCTGGTGGACGAGACTGTATGCATTTTCTAGAAATCCTGACATGGTTGCTCTTTGCCAGAGTTCAGAAGGCGGCGGGTTATATAGCCAGGGGCTCGCGTTGTTCGTCCGCAATTGTGCTGGTAAAGAGACTCGTCTTCTTCAAGTTGCAGCCTGGTCCATGGGCGGGCAAGTCGAGTAGCAATTCCGACGTTGAAGCTGCCAAAGTCGCCGACAGTGAGTATGGGCAAGCTCTGAATTAGCACCTTGCGGTCTTGGTGATCTGGCTGCTCCCTCCTTACCACCACCGCCCGCTGAACAGGTGGCACTAACTTTAGTAGTTAATAAGCGAGGGGAATGGAGAGCGTCGCTGCACGTGATTCCACTGCCAACTTGCCCCACCATGAGAAGGCAGCGCTGCGGGTGAAGCTAGTGAAGCTCCAGAGGCGCAACTGCAGCTTTTGGCCAAATTTCTGCGACTGGGAAAATCGTAGCCATGAGTTCCTCCAATGAGCCTTTTTACCTACGATACTAGTGAGCCATTTTGTACGTCTCTCCAGGTTGATCTACTAATCCTTCTTAGTTCTGGCCATTCTGGCCGCTTCGGCCACGAGTTCCTTGGTTGGTGATGCTTCATCCTGCGAATGAGCAAGTGCTGATGTTATTTGACAGAGTTCGATATCAGAGTCGTAGGGGACGGTCGCAGTGCAGTTACTCGATATGCCAATAACTCGAATTACCGAAACGACAGTTTGATTCGAAAAGAGAGTACGCAGCCAGCAGCTTTGACAATGTGCTCGAATAACGGCTAATCAGCTCTTATAGTGTGTGTGAGCGCCACCATTATCGACGAAATCAAGCGAATTATAAAGACGAGCGAAATTACCAAGTAAAGATGCCCTTAGTGCACTTTCGCCATAATATTCTAACCATTCTCAGGGAAGACGATTCCAAATGGCCTCAAAAGAACAAAGACGGACGTCAACAGCTGGAAATCCGGCTCGGCAATGACCACATTTCATTCGAAGTTGGTATAAAAGTGTCGCATAGAGACCAGAAACTCGCTAACTGCCAAAGACCGCCAAGATAGGATCGCTAGTCGATGTCACCGAGTCCGCCGACCCCGAAGGCCTTCGAGTTTTCTATTACCTGGTTCAAGATTTAAAGGCTTTGGTTTTCAGCCTTATCGCGTTGCATTTCAAGATTAAGCCTATTTAATTGATACCCAAAAGCGGAGTTATAGGGGTTGGGTCAGGATACCATTGCTGGCCAACTATGGCATCATACCATACGTACAAGTATGCAATATAACGCCAGGAATGATATATTGCCATTTTTTAGTGCGGAATGTGCACACAAGACCGTTTTCACCATTAACAAGTTTTGAACCACTTGCAGTATCGGATGAACAGTTCAAAGCCGTAATACCAAGGCAACTAGGAGCCGTGTGTAGCAGCCGCAGCTTTAGTGTGATATGTTAGGTATCCGAGACCACTTGGGGGCTACAGTATAACTATGTAGGTACATACATAGTTAGCTTCCCGTTTTTCTGGTGAACATTTACAAATATACCTGGCATGAGGTACTTAAGCTACCTGACATAACGTACACGGCACTGCCCCAGATTCAGCTCCAGTTCCTCTACAGATATTATATAACTACCTGTCTGTACAATGCCACATCCTAAGACATATCCCCATTACCGTGAAGATGTATGCGAAGTGGGTGCCTCCCAGTCGTACCTAGGTAGGGTTGGTCGAGAGACTTGACGGCCATGGACAGTTGGCTCAGTCGGCGGCGCCGTATGTATGTATGTATGTATGTATGTACGTATGACCTACCCACCTAACTAACCTACCCAGATCGCATCTCATGTAGAGGCGGGGTATCTTCTACATCCACCGTCCACTAGATGGTACCTCCCCGCTACAAAGCGTCCGGCTCCCCGTCCCAATCCCGCCCAACTGCTTCAGCTGGAGTTGCGCCGCAGGGCACCTTACCTATCAGTTTCTCCACACATGTCAACCCGAATTCGCCTCCCAAGTCCTTCATTTTTCGCCTTTGACCCTACAGCCGCTATCTAATCGACTAAACATCTATCCGTCATCGCTTTCCGGTCTGTTTCAGGGTGCGATCTTATTTGTACGGTCCGGGCGATCTGGGCATACGGTTCCCAGACGACAGCTATAAGCGCTCTTCAATGAATCGCTCTTAGCCAATTCGGTCTCGCGTGGTGATACCGTCACCCCCCATCTTCCGCGGCAACTCAACAGCTTGGTAACGCAACTTGAGCAAGGTATTCCCCTGCCTGGCACTGGAGTGAATTCTGGGGCTTGTGCACCACCGTTGATTGGCGGCATCTTCTTCGCTGACGAATCCCCGCCGTCAGCGTCGCCGATTGTCACGGTCCGATCGGTCGCAACAATGCCGACGCCGTCCTCGGAGCCGCCGCTCGATCCTTCTTCACCGCCGTCTTACACATTTTCGACTTGTCCCGACGAGTTGCAACATTTATCCCAAACCGCCCAGTCATCTCGTGAAGAAATGACTCCTGGCTTGGAATCGCCCTCGGACAGGCGGAGCCAATCGCCTCATGAGACTCCTTCTGTCGACTCGGAGCAGTCACGCAACATGATCAGAGGTGATTCTTTAGTGACAGACGATCGTATCTCCGCCGAGTCGTCATCTCGGGCCACTACAGTATCCCCACGCCCGCGATCCAGCGCGAACGGCGCTCTTTCCCCCCCTTCTGATATCGGCAATGGCAAACAACAAGGACTCGAGCGCCGATCCAGTACCCGTCAACCAGCTGTCACGGGCAGCCCGTCTCCATCCAGTGCTGCCAATCGACAAGAAGAAAACGACAGCGAGCCCGAAACATACGACGACCATACACTGAGCTCATGCTACACTGGGCTCGACTACTCCAACAAAAGAGTAAGCTGCCTCTAACTCGTTCCAATAGATGGAAGCTAAAGGATTCAGTCTATTCCTTTTAGTCCATCATCCTACCTACGACCAGGTACCAAATTCCACGGCACGCAACAGTCTGAACGGCAGGTCTACGAGGTTCAGGTCGAAATAAAATATGTCGACATGCGCGAGTCGTTCTTATGCGGATATCTGCGCATTCAGGGTACATCCACTTCTGTCTGCCGTCAATGCTGCGCCGTTTTTGCAAATCAGCCAGCTAACATTTATGCTAGGTCTCACCGAAGATCACCCAACCCTCACCACATACTTCGAGGGCGAGATTATCGGGACGAGGTACAGCTTCATCACACAGCACGACGACTGGGGTGCCAACTCCAAAGTGGACATAAGCCACTGGTCCAAGTTTGGTGCGTTTCGGCCGTACTCAAAGAGACAGGGCAAAAAGGGGTCCGTCATCATACCCGACGTCGCGCAAAAGGAGTTCATATTTATGCGATGGAAAGAGCACTTCCTCGTACCGGATCATCGAGTCCGCACTATTCACGGAGCCAGTTTTGAGGGCTTCTACTATATATGCTTCAACCAGGTCAAAGGCGAAGTCAGCGGTATCTACTTCCACTCGAAGAGCGAAAAGTATGTCACTTTCCTGTTTGCTGCAATCCACCGCTAACGTCACGTAGATTCCAGCAGCTTGAGCTTAAATACGTCCCAGACCGAGGATGTTTCATGGCCATGGAGTTTCGATGAGTTTGGATGCATATGATTGACACGTCGGTAAATTGCTGGTTTGCAAATGGGGCCGGTCAGCACGCCAATTAGTGTGTATATACCATTTCCGGGTTACTTCCATTTTATGTGGTTTGCAGCATGCATAGTATTGTGTTTTGTTGATCGGGTTGAAGCTCATTGAACAGATTGCTGGGTTTTTGCTTTGGAGCTAGGACGGGAGCTGTTGATTTACAAATATCATGGGTGTCATTTGACCAGTCCTGCATTTGGCTTTCAGCTATCGCTTTGGAATTTTTTAAAATACCCGCGACGAAAAGGGTTCAGTTCGTCAGCGGTGGTTCCAACTTCACTAAAAAGTTGCCTGCCAGCATATGCTTCTAGTGCTTCGTTGGGTACTTCTGAGTCGGGTATGCGTCGATATGTAATCAACCGTCGGGACCCTGTGTATATTAGCCAGTGCTGCTACTAGTGCCAGTGGCAGTGGCCATGGAGAACTCGACTGACATTTATTAAAGACTTGTACGCAGTTGGCCACGATTTGAAGGCCCGGGTGCGTTGGGGCTGCGATCTGCTGGTCCTCCTCATTGGCCGTGGGCATCCAAAACGAAAGCCTTCCGTTGTCAACGAGGGTTTCCACTGCAAATACAAGAATGTCATCCAGGATTGCCATAAAGCTGTATGGCTTCTTTGGTGGCACATAATCGAACTCCCTATAAACATCAGCACCGATCCGATTACCTTTCCAGGATTGAAACTCACATTCCATGCTTGATTCCACGTTCAACGAGCCATGGGGTTTTCTCTGGGTCTTTTAGCCCGAGTACTCGTAATCCTTCTCGCACTCCATATGGCGGATCACAGACAATGCCGTCCCAGATTCTCCGTCTGCGAATCGGGCTGTTCGTGATATCGGCAGCAAATACGTCACCTAGCAGCGACTCGATATCGTATTGGCCAAAATTCCCCTTGAGACTCTTATCGTTGCCCTCGCCTCGAATGCTCCGTCCATCTATATCACTGCCCCAGCTCATTGCACCAAAATGGGCACATGCAATCGGGAACGAGCCTGTTCCAACGAACGGGTCGTAGAAGATCTTTCCAGGTGCAGCTAATGCGATATTTGCTGTGATCAGAGCGAGCTCTGAATCCATACTCGTGGTCGATATATACTGCCGCTTCTTAAGATCGAACTTGAGTACAACTTCACGGGCTGAGTTAGCAATAAAGCGTCCCAGGTGGTAGTAGTCGGGGTTCTCGATTCCCATGGGAACACTGTTCCACGGCCATATTTCGAGAATGGTAAAAACCTCATCAGGGTTCTTCATGATGATGGGCCCTTCGAATGGTAGGAATCGGAAGTTGTTGATCACAGATAGCCGACTGGGTTTGGATCGCGATCCTTGGTATGAATCAAAAACAAACTTGAATGATGATGTCTTATACTTTGGCCACGCTGGGCTACTCGTCGTTTCGACAGATTTGTTAAGCTCTTCCAGGTCTTTGCCTGAACCCCACAGCTCGTGGATCGACTGTGCCATGATAGAGCGACGCACGAGTCTCTTTGCGGCGTCCACGCATGGAAGCTTCACAATACACAGAGGTGACTGCTTTGGTTAGCACATTCCGATTATGCCGTGCTGGTGATCTTACTGCCTCGTCATAGTGTATGATTTTTAGGTGCACGTTCTCGACAATCGCCAACGCTTCGATTTCGGGGATGCGAAAACTTTCGTGGGCCTGTGCAAACTTTATAATAAAGTCCATCATGGTGTACGGTATAGCTACGGACAAAGGGAGAGAAAGACGCCCTGAAGTATCCTCTGCTAATTTGTTACCCCTAGTGGATGCCGTGAGGCTGTTCCCGTGAAAATGGGGGACAGTGTGTGAGAGTGGCAGGGCATTTCAGAGGGCAATTTGGTGAACTAAGTGTAGGGTAAGTGGGACTGCGTAAATTTTTTTCGCAACAGAACCTCGCGAAAACGCGGCCGCTTCAACCTGGCTCACAGGGAATAGACTATCAATACAGCTTGTTTTAACAAACTGCCCTAGAAGCAGCGGAAAGGAAATGAACTTACACACCGTGCCATCGGTCTACCAGAACACGCGATGCACCTTCACAACAGGGAGCGTTGAAGCAGGACCGTCGCAGGCGAAGCGAAGACCAGCGGCTAGTTTTCACAGCAGGGACTTCATACAGAGGGTAAATCCAGTTCCACGCAGCGCATTCACCCCAGCAAAAGCTCACAAGGTGCAGGTTGATGTAGTCGTGCCAGACAACTGGAATGCTGGTCTGGAGCAAGTAGTTCAACGCACCCCAACACAGTATTATAAGGTCAAAGCCACACTGGGCCAGATATTCGAGAAGGAATTTTTTCGAGACCATGTGAAAACAGGTAAGATGACTGATTTCAAGTCGGAACCGACGCTAAACATGTAAAGGGAACATGTCTATGCTCTCAGAAGGGATTCCGATATCTGGCAACACATTCGCACTCTGCAGAGGTTAGGATAGCGTGACGAATACCGTGGTCTTTGCGCAACTGACACGCAGCGCAGGAAAGCTCAAGCTGTATCTTGATAGAGAAACATATGAGCGGTCAGGTTTATCAGGCAGCCCTGACGAACAGAATGGAAACAGGGAGATGCGATCAAAATGGGGTAAGTGAACATATAGTCTAGTGAAGGAGCATAGACTGACACTGAATAGTTGTCGCCTACGACCTGCAAAGTCCAAGCATGCAACATGGAAAGCGAGGATTTGACCGGATTGTATACGGCTGTAGAACCGTATCGGACACTCAACTAAACTGGATTTGCACCCTGGAAGACTCGTGTAAGCCTCACTGCCCGCCACCAGCATTGTATGTTGACAAAGTATCAGGCGACGAGTCAACGTCTCTCGGCCGACTATCATACAAAAAGGTGCTGTCGAATCCCGTCAATTCTCAACCGATAAAGACACACCAAGTCATGACGCCGACGATGCCCGACTTCCAAAACGACGGCTCAGGAGGCCCCTACGCGGCAGCGGAGCTGTACGAATGGATTTCACTGATACGACTAGGAAGCCCCCGCGTGCTATACAATGATGGAGTTGATCCATATTTATCACGATACAGTGTACCAGATTGCCCACCGGGGGAAATGAGTGTTGTGCACATTAGTTGGGATGGACTCATGAGTCCTTCGTGGGTATCGAATCTGGTGTCTGCATTAATAACAGCCTGCCCGGAAGATTCGTGGTTCACAATAAGTGCAACCGACCTGAGGGCGGGTAGACTGGGCGGCAAGAGCGAAATAACTGTCCTGAAGCCACCTGGGCAGAGCTCGCGATATTTGATGTGGGATATCAAGCATAGCTAAGTTTCATACTCGCTTCGTTTTGGTGCCCCTCTCCTCACCAAAGCCCTGATCCGTAATAGCATCCTCAACAAGTTTTCTAAGTTCCGCTTGACCCTCTGGTGTTTTGAAGTCATCTCGCTGGGCAAACTCTTCGATGCGGCGCTGAAACTCCTGGTCCACCTCGGTAGGGACCTCCGCTTCGTCCACGGCCCCAAACGTAACTTGCATGCCGTCCGGAGGGAGTGGAAGGCCGGATGGCACTGCAGTGGCACCCGAGCTGGTTTGCCGGGGGGTTTGCCCAGAGTTGAGAGAGTTTAGGAAAATCGCCACATCTGGGAAGTCCGCCTCACTCTCGATTTTTTCTGCGGCAGTGAGACCCTCGAGACCTCTGTGCTGGATATCGACGCCAAACTCAACCAAGGCCTTTGCCGCGTCAACTGTCTCTACCACAAAAAGAGCGGTTTCGTTGTCCTCATCCGTGATGTTGACGTCGACTTGTAATTCATTGATCAATGCCCGAAGGAGATCGAGGTGGTTGTAGCTCGCAGCAGCGTGGACCAACGTGTAGCCGTGCTCGTCTTGGGACTTTGCAATCTCTGGATTCTGTCTCAGTAGAGGAAGAAGAGACGGGCTGTTGTCTGCAGCCAGCAAAAAGGGATTCGGAGCCATCTTGTAATGTTGAACCTCGTGGTGGTGGAGTAGTTATTAGGAGGAAAAAATTGGTGCTCTGTTTGTGAAGGTGGGTAGGTTTGCTGCAACTAGTTATGGCAATGAAATTTTATTTAAAAGAGGATGTATGGCTGCCTATAATTTTCAGAGCTTGCCGCTATTTCTGCCATGGCGTTTACACTAATTCTCGGTGAAGACTCATTTTCCGTTGATAATTCTTGCCCGAAGCTTGCTTGCGAAACGTTAAAGAGGCAGTCAGTGATTGGTCAGGCAGTTTGCAGCTCGCCTCGCAGCGTGCCTGGACTGAGTCACAATCACAGGTGGGGCAGAGACTCTGCCTTGTTGGGATCAACTTTCGCTGTTTGCTGCCAAACGCTGAACATATGCATGATTTCTGAGCCGTGGTGCAGCGAAGTCTACAAGAACGCGGCTTCTCCCAGTCCCCGTGCTGTTTAGTTCGTACTGCCATTGCCCGAAAGCTTCACAACTGGTGACTTGGACAACGCCGTTCTGTAGCTGGCGACTAGGCACATCGACAAACGGCACCCGCAGCAAACGACGAACTTGTCCATGATTACAGGCACAAAATCCTACCACAAGGTCGCCCGCGTAGGATTTTTAACGAAGAAATTCAAAACAATAATCTCGATTTCACGCAAATACTCCAACATGGCCGGCGTTCCTTACATTGAGCAGGACCCGGACCAGATGTCCAAGCTCATGCAGTCACTGGAGCAGTACCGAAAGGGGCAACATCGTGGCAAGGCGTCCGTGAAGAGGACCCCGTTTCAGGTCAAAGAATCGCCAAATAATATCACAGTCGATTCGTGGAGATTCCAAGAATGGGACTACAAGCGACGAGACCTGCCAGTATATGCTCGTGGGCTCTTCACTACAAAAACGCGCAAGAATCGTCACGAGATTGCCGTGCGAGGCTACGACAAGTTTTTTAATGTCGACGAAGTCAACGAAACCAAGTGGGAGAATATCCTGACGAAGACCAAAGGGCCATATGAACTCACTCTCAAGGAAAACGGATGCATCATCTTCATTGCTGGCCTTGAAGACGAAACCCTCATTGTCTGCAGCAAACACTCTACAGGAGATCGTGGCGGCGAGCTCACACACTCCAAGGCCGGGGAGGCTTGGATAGAGAAACAGCTTCTAGGACTCGGAAAGACGAAGAACGACCTAGCTAAAGAACTTCGACAACGCAATGTGACGGCTGTTGCTGAGCTTTGCGACGACGCCTTTGAGGAGCATATTTTGGCGTATGGACCGGATAAAGCCGGGCTCTACTTGCATGGAATCAATCTCAATGTGCCGGAATTCAACACGTACCCCAGCAACGCCGTTCAGCAGTTCGCAGATGCCTGGGGTTTCCGTAAGACAAACTACCTCGTGTTCGAGGATGTCAACAAAGTCAAAGAGTTTCTGGAGGATGCTGCTATCACTGGCGCATACGACGGTCGTGACGTCGAAGGCTTCGTTATCCGCTGCAAGATGTCAGGGAACCCTGCAAATCTCCCATATGAGGATTGGTTTTTTAAGTTCAAGTTTGAGGAACCATACCTTATGTACCGGCAGTGGAGAGAATGCACAAAGGCGTTGATCTTGGGCAAGCCACCCCGATTCAAGAAGCACGTTGCTATTACCGAAGAATATCTCTTGTACGCCAAAAAACGTATGGCTGCCAACCCTGGGCTGGCCAAACTATACAACCAAAATCATGGAATCATTGCCCTGCGTAATGAGTTCCTCGACTACAAAAACATCAGGGGCAGTGATGCTGCCAACATGGACCAATCGGACGTGGTTGTACTCCCAGAGGTCACCCAAAATGTCGTTCTGGTACCGATTGCAACCATCGGTTGCGGGAAGACGACGGTTGCTCTGGCATTGACAGAGCTTTTTGGCTGGGGACACATTCAAAACGACAACATCTCTGGCAAGGGGCGGCCGCCTCGATTCACCAAGGCAGTGCTGGAGCAACTCGAAGATAAGCCTGTTGTGTTTGCTGATCGCAACAATGCGCAAAAGCATGAAAGGAAGCAAATCATTTTTGACACCAAGACCCAACATGAGTCTGTCAAGATGGTGTGTCTCAACTTCCGCCATGACCAAGAATCTCTCGAAGAGATCCGGAAGGTGACGCGTGAAAGGGTTATACAACGTGGTGATAATCACCAAACCATCCACGCTGCTAGCGACCAGGAAAAGTTCCTCGGAGTTATGGATGGATTTATCGGTCGTTTTGAGCCTTGTTCTCCCCTTTCTCGACCAGATGACGGGTTTGACGCCTTTATCGACTTAGATCCTGTTGCAGGAAGCCGAAGGAACTTGGAAACAGTCGTGACAAAGCTTCATGAAATCTTCCCCAATGTTGTCAAGGAAGTACCAACGGCCGACCAGCTAGATGAGGCGATTGAGTCGGCGCTTGGATTTAAGCCAGGTTTCAGGCACGAGATTCCGGATCGGAGCAGCAAACAACCAGCCAGGCAGCCGCCAAAAAAGGAGAAGAATAAGCCCAAGGAGCTTGAATACATGTCCATCGTCGTCCCCCGACACGTTGTGAACTGCATGCTTGACAAGGTATTTGCTTCGTGCGACAAGGAACTATCCCGCAACTACATGCAACTCAAGCAAACCCGTCGAATACAGTCCGATTTTCACGTAACGCTTCTGCATAGAGCCAGTGCAAAGCAGTTCCCCGAGCTCTGGCAACGCTACCTCGCGCTGCACGATTCGGCAGGTGGAGGGACCGGAAAGCTAGGCGAGTGCGATGTGGTCATGGAGAGGGTAAGTTGAGTCGCCCAGGAGCTGTGGGATAGAAGCTAATTATGATAGGTTGTTTTCGATCAACGGATTATGGCGATCGTGGTCCGAATCGACGACACATCCAACATATGGGAATGCGCGAACCGTGTAGCACATATTACCGTGGGCACAAGAGATAATACAGTAAAGCCCAAAGAGAGCAATGTCTTGTTAGGGAATTGGCTGGATGAAGGGCCGACTGGTGACATTCGCGAGGTCATCTTTGCGGATAAGGTCACAGTACCGTGCAGTGTTCATTCGGTTCTGTCGCGGTAACTTTGAGAATCCTTGGCAATCGGCATGTAACTTCACTCGATTAAAACCCCCGCTCCCTGCGCTACTTCTTAAAAATAAATATCAAACGAATCATTAGTATATTATATCGGTGTTAGTAGGCTGCCAAAACGCTCTAAACACAAATGTGTAGCTATAGTATTGATATTTATTATTACTCGTCGTCCAGTATCCTCGCTGCTATCTTTCCGAAGAATGGAACTTCGAATCTGTGACGATATTAGCCTTTGTCGCGACGCCGTTTACAACGTTGTCACATACCTGTCTAATATTTCAGCGTCGCGGTATGCTTTGAGAGAGAGAAATCCAATCAAAGCCAGATCTCCTAGGAAAAAGAGCCAACTAAAGAACTTCGACCACGAGAATAGGAGGTGGAGAACCATAATGGCCGTAAACAATAATGCGGATTGCCAGGCATGGAATCTGGAACTGTTAGTTTTATGCATACCTGTAATGCACCATGGGAACCTGTCGTTGGGCACATACCTGACGTAGTCGCTTTTTCTTTCCAGTATAAGGAGCACGATGGCGCCAATGGGCGGACACGCCAAATATGCCAGACAAGCTTCGTAGCCGAGTCGCAGTCCGAGGCTGGTGTCAAACTCGCTCACTTCGGCCGCAGGATATGCACCGGGCAAAGAGCTCCCTGCAGGTGCAGAGCTGCCACCAGCCCAGCCGCTCGTTTGACCGTCGAATCCTCCCCAAGCCCTCTGAGGTTGAGGGTGCTGCAGCGGAGGCGGACTGCGCGCAGCATTGATAGGTGAGAATGGCCTCTTACTTGCGTCTGTGGAAGCGCGCGGGGATGCACTATAGCCGGGAGGAGAGGCTACTCGGCCGTGCTCAGGGGGCGAGGACTGGTATGGCGCGAAGTCCATCTTCGGCAGTTGCTGAAGACCTGAAAGGGAGGCGACGTGTGTCGCGGTTGGCGGTCTCGCCAACTGCAGTATTTGGCGTCGGGCGTCGCTCGGGCAAGGTGCAGATCGAGGAAGTAGAGGTTCGAGATGGATGGGCGGGTTTAGTTTTGCGATGAGTCGTGGATGATACGCGGTGCGTCACATGGACCGTGATAGGTAGCTTGGAGCTCCTGTGGGGTGGCACGTCAGGCCTGCATCTTCGCCTTGGTACGTACTAACCCACCTAACTACCCTTATTAGTATGGAAGGCACGCGTACGTTAACGTTGTGTGCTTTTATGCTGCCAATTACGAGTACTACATCATTAAGGACTCCGTGCATTTTTGTGACAATCCAATAGAGAATTACCAACACCTCTAGAGCGTTGAACTTGAGTATTGTACAGTATATAGTTTGTATGGTACAAGATGTTTCATACACCCTCATACGCCCTTCTATTCCCCGTTCAGCTGCTCTTTTCTGCCCTCCAGAGCCAGCCACAGGTTTTTGCTGCTGCCCTGCAGCGCATTTGTGATTCCTAGGCCTGCGCTCTGTAGGACATGCACCAGCTGGGAACGGAGCCCCTCAAGGCCGCCAGGGATGCTTCCAACCCAGTTAACGCCAGCCTGGTCAAAGACCTTACCCTCGATGCGTCCACCAACCAAGGTCAGCTTTGCCAGGCCGTTCTGACAAACGGGGTCATGAAAGCCCGGGTTTTTCTTTCTCGTCGGCGCCGGGAAGCTACCGGGGACTGGTGATAGGATGCTGAGGGCGGCAGCGAGATGTGTGGGCGACACTGCGGGTATAACAAGGGCCGCGACAGGACCAACCATGAGCAGCTCTATTTGGCTGTAGGCTGATTCGGGAGTGACATCAGCCTTGCGTATAGCCTGGTATGCCGCCTCTGATAAATCATGGACAATGGGGCCTCTGGCTGTGCGCGCTGTGGTCCCCAGGGCGGCAGCGGCTTCTGGGTTGTGAAATTCGACAATCTTGAGGGCGACGTCGAACATATTTGTCCTCAAAACCTGCAGTTGCACGCTGTTGCTGATGTCAATCGGTTGTCCACCTGGTCCGATGATTGTAGAGGGAACTGCTGATACGGCCTTTTTGAGCTCCCTCCGCACAGCAGCCCATTCGATAGCTGTTAAGTTGCTGTGCTGAAAGAAGAGGATCAAGGGTGTCGTGCGCAGAAGAGATGTGTATGTTCGGATCATCTGGCTTTTCCTCGTCTCTGCTGGTCGTACGCTCGGGGGTTTCGTCGCAGGCGAATATTGCATTGGCGCCTCTGTGGTACCAGCTTGGCCGAGGCTGGTTGAAGCATATTGTCGGACAGGCTCGATGCGAATTAGGGGGCTGCGGCTTGCACTTGGCCTGCTGCAAAGGCCAAGAACAATGCGCCTGGAGGCCATTGAAGCCCTCTGCACCATCCTGAGTAGAGTGGCACCTTTCCTAGCGCTGTTGGGGACGGAAGTTGCAGGAATGGTGATGGTTGTCGCAACTACCCATCAGTGTGACTCCAGGTATATTTTTTGGCGACTCGCGGGAGAATCATCTGCCGTTCCGAGGCTTTGGCACTTTGGGCTAACCTGGTGTGGGCCAAGTTGGCCACTGCTAACTGACGTTAGGCTGCCAATTTGATGGCGCGTGCTGTGCTTAGCAAAGCTGGAGCCCACCAGCCTGGCGTCTCACTGCTTCACTTCCCTTCACGCAACCAATTTACCAAGCAAGAACAAGCCCCTTGGGCAAGAAATTGCATTTCGCCGACGACAATCGCCCTTCAGAAGACTATCTACAGTATTTCTGTGGATTGGTTGAATCTACACCGTCTGTCCCGGTGAGAACAGCAACGTCTTGCAGCGCCGCCGCTATCATTCGCCATGTCGACACTTGAAGAGCTCGAGGATCTCGATCGCCGGGAAAAGGATGATAAGAAGAGAGAAAACCGCGATGACAAGGGCAACAAGAAAGAAGAGGGAGATGAGGAGATGAAGGAGGCCGACGAGGAAGATGATATTCTGGACGAAGAGATCCTGGGACTCAGCACGCAGGACATTCTGACGAGAAAGCGGCTTCTAGAGAACGACTCTCGCATCATGAAGAGTGAGCTCTCGCGACTGTCTCATGAAAAGGCGGCCATGGGCGAGAAAATCAAGGATAATGTGGACAAGATTGCCAATAACAGGTAGGTGGTATATTGGTGATGCTATGGCACGTCGCACTAACATTGGCAACAGACAACTGCCTTACCTAGTGGGAAACGTTGTCGAACTTCTAGACCTAGACCCTACTGCCGAGTCGTCCGAGGAGGGGGCCAACATTGATCTCGACGCGACACGGGTGGGAAAATCTGCCGTCATCAAGACGTCCACGAGACAAACAATATTTCTGCCGCTGATTGGCCTGGTTGACTCGGAAGCGCTCAAGCCTGGCGACCTCATCGGTGTCAACAAAGACTCGTACCTGATTCTCGATACCCTGCCCGCCGAATATGACAGCCGAGTCAAGGCCATGGAGGTTGACGAGAAGCCTACTGAGCAGTATACTGACGTTGGTGGACTGGACAAGCAGATTGAAGAGCTTGTTGAGGCCATTGTATGGCCCATGAAGGAGGCAGACCGGTTCAAGAAGATTGGCATCAAGGCCCCCAAAGGTATGACGGCAGTTCTACTTGCTACATTGGCACTAACATCATTGTCCAGGTGCTCTCATGTACGGCCCTCCTGGTACCGGCAAAACTCTGCTGGCCCGAGCTTGCGCGGCGCAAACCGAAGCCACATTCCTCAAGCTTGCTGGCCCTCAGTTGGTGCAGATGTTCATCGGTGATGGTGCGAAGCTTGTACGAGACTGTTTTGCGCTAGCCAAGGAGAAGGCGCCAGCGATCATTTTCATTGACGAACTCGACGCCGTTGGCACGAAGCGTTTTGACAGCGAGAAGAGTGGCGATCGCGAAGTGCAGCGTACAATGTTGGAGCTTCTCAACCAACTGGACGGTTTTGCCTCCGATGACAGAATTAAAGTGCTGGCCGCCACGAATCGAATTGACGTCCTGGATCCTGCGCTACTACGCTCTGGACGCTTAGACAGAAAGATTGAGTTTCCATTGCCCAACGAGGAAGCACGCGCCCAGATTCTCAAGATCCACTCCCGCAAGATGACTGTCGATCCAGGCGTGAATTGGGGCGAGTTGGCGAGGAGCACGGACGAGTTTGGTGGCGCCATGCTTAAAGCCGTCTGCGTCGAGGCTGGCATGATCGCGCTGCGCTCTGGCAAGAACAAGATCGGTCACGAGCACTATGTGGACGCCATTTCCGAAGTGCAAGCGAAGAAGAAGGATGTAAGTTTTTGCGATCAACGGCCTGCACGGATACGCTTGCTGACAGTAGATCCTAGACGGTCAATTTCTATGCATAGATGTCCGGGACGAGAGCGTTTTACGACACTTACTCTTTGGTGCTGCTGGGTTTGCCGACGGCTCCGTGTAAGACTATTACTAGAGAATATACTGATACAGTGCAGTGCTCAACTGCTGATGCGCATGAGGAAATGTGTGATGTAGAAGTCATGGACTTGGGTATAGACTGTGCTGGCGCCTGGGGGACAAGCGATATTGGACACACTGTTACGGACAGTATGGTGTGCATTCAACTTCGAGTTGTTAACCGAGCACAGCTTTAAGCGTTGTAGGCTTCGGCTTTAGCCTCGAGGCCAGGACACAGAGTGAGCGGGTCGTCCATTCCGTGACAGCCTACACAGAGATAAAGTTCACCAGCAGCCATCCCATTTCCATGTTACGAATCAGGTAGCTCGAAAGAACGCTGCATATAAATTTTTTCTAAAAAAGCTTTTTGAAGCATTCATTGCACTCTTTACGTAGGTGGAGGGAGTTGGTTTGCATCGTCATCTATGACTGATGATTGCGTTGTCTGGGGATAGATGACTTTTGTTGTGATATGATTGTTTTTGTAGGCCAGTCTCAAGGTCAATAATATGCCACAAGAATGAACAGCTGCAATCGATATCGCCCGGAATTTACTGGACGCGGCACACATGAAGAACCGCGTCGTCCTGTTTGCAGCAGGGTGTAACTTGGATTTACTGGGAGCAACGTCACAGGGGTTCGTAAGAGAGCAGTCATGATATGCCAATGTGGCTGGGCACAAACGTGAGCTTACTAAGTAATGGCCAACTTCACATTTTCACCAAGGCCGCATCACCCGAACAGAGAATGAAAACTGTGTGCCAGACATGCACGAGTATAGGTGTTGGCGGTACAGCTGTGGCACGCCAGCAATGGCCTTTGTATCTCGGTGAGTGACCAAATGGCCTAACAACCACCAAGGTCTGCGCACTGTGTGTCCAGTGTCAAACCCCCACCAGTTACTTATTAGTGTCTGGAAGAGGTACTTCTGGCTGCGCACAGGTACGTGTTAGCCTACTTGGGAGCACCGCCTGCGCCACAGGTCTTATCGGCATGGCCATTACCGATAAGCCTTACAAAAAAAAAGTTCTTGGAGAGAGCATCAACCCTGCCTGCACCTATCCTCGACAGCGCTCGTGCCGCAACGAATTCGACACAATGGCTCGCTCAGCGCCGAAAAGGAAAAATCCTTCGGAAGATATAGTGTCTGATGACGAATTTGATGGTCATCTTGAGGGCGTCTTGTCGCAGAGCGAAGACGAGGACGAGGACTTCGACGAGTCGGGTGCTGAGCCAGACCTCGACGACGGATCGAGCGACGATTTGCCTGAAGATCCCGACGAGGACGAGGATGAGGACGTGGCCGACCCTAAGAAAAATGGCGAGGATAACAGCGAGCGGCCGTACAAGGTTGTGACGGACGCCAATGGCGGCGTGCGTTATGAATACGAAGAGATCGACCCTGCTTACGACAGCGATGACAGCGACGCCCAAGGCCCTGTCAACACAATTGGCAACATCCCTTTGTCATTTTACGACTCATATCCTCACATAGGCTATGACATCAACGGCAAGAAAATTATGCGCCCAGCGACCGGCGAGGCACTTGATGCTCTCTTGGACAGCATCGAGCTGCCCAAGGGCTGGACTGGCCTGACGGACCCGGAGACTGGCAAACCTCTGAACCTGAGCCAAGAAGAGCTTGAACTGCTCCGAAAGCTTCAGATGAATGAGGTGCCAGAGGAAGGATACGACCCCTACCCCGTATGTAAAAGTATGCTGCCTGTGCTGCGAATCTGTGCTAACCTGAGCAGGACATGGTGCCTTACTTTACGAGCATTGAGGAAAAGATGCCACTAAGCGCGGCGCCGGAGCCCAAGAGACGGTTCGTTCCTTCAAAGCACGAGGCTAAGCGGGTTGCTCAGCTGGTGCGTGCCATCAAGGCGGGCAAGATTCTGCCATACAAGCCACCCGAGGAAAAGGGCATCGCGGAAGAGGACCCAGCGGCCTTCTACGATATCTGGGCCAACGAAGAGCCGCAGGACCGAGGTGTCATGCACATCCCGGCGCCCAAGCTCGCCCCGCCGGGATACGACCTCAGCTACAATCCGCCACCTGAGTACTTGCCAACCAGCGAGGAGCGACAGGCCTGGGAGGACCAGGACCCTGAGGAGAGAGAAAAGGAATACCTCCCTCAAAAATACGACGCCCTCCGACGGGTGCCTGGATACGGCGAGTTTGTCAAGGAGCGGTTCGAGCGCTGCCTTGATCTCTACCTGGCACCCCGCGTCCGCAAGAACAGACTCAACATCGATCCCAACTCCCTTCTCCCCAAGCTACCACGGCCCGAGGAACTCAAGCCTTTCCCATCCCTGTGCCAGACTATCTTCCGCGGCCACGATGGCCGCGTGCGGACCGTGGCTTTCAGCCCCGACGGTGAATGGATCGCTTCGGGCGGTGATGACGGTACGGTCCGTGTCTGGGCCCTGAACGGCCACCAGGAGTGGTCCGCCAAGCTGAGCTCCGAGGAACCTGTCCAGGTCGTCCGATGGCGCCCCGTCAAGGAGACATTTATCCTCGCCGTCGCCGCCGGCGAGGATCTCTTCTTTGCCTGCCCGCCGCTCATCAGCGACGCTGTCGAAAAGGCCAGCCGAGACGTGTTGGATGCTGGTTTCGGCTACGCTACTGGCGGTGCACAGCAAAACTCGGCCGCCAGCAAAAAGGAGGGACCAGCCAAGTGGGCACGCCCCGGGTCGAAGCTGGAGAACACCGGTGTGTTGCTCAAGGCCACAGTCCGCTCCGTGATCAAGACCATTGACTGGCACCGGCGAGGCGATTTCCTGTGCACCGTCTCCCCGACCGGCCAACGCAGCTCCGTCGCAATCCACACCCTCTCGAAGCATCTCAGTCAGATTCCATTCCGTCGCCTGCCTGGCCTCGCACAGACAGCCCATTTCCACCCTTCACGCCCTCTCTTCTTCGTCGCCACGCAGCGCATGATTCGCTGCTACGACTTGCAAAGGCAGGAGCTCGTCAAGGTAGTACAGCCTGGTGCCCGCTGGATCTCGTCTTTCGACATTCACCCCGGCGGCGATAACTTGATTGTCGGCTCCTACGATCGCCGTCTGCTGTGGCATGACCTCGACCTCTCCAGCCGACCGTACAAGACGATGCGGTTCCACGCCGAGGCCATTCGCGCTGTCAAGTACCACCGCTCCCTGCCACTCTTTGCCGATGCCAGCGATGACGGCTCTCTGCAAATCTTCCACGGCAAAGTAGTGAGCGACCTGATGGAAAATGCCACCATCGTTCCAGTCAAGATGCTCAGGGGCCACCGCGTCGTCAGCAAGCTCGGTGTCATGGACGTTGACTGGCACCCCAAGCACCCCTGGTGCATAAGCGCCGGCGCGGACGGTACGTGTAGACTATGGGCGTAATGGTGTGCTTGGTGCAGCGTGTAGAGCGTCGGTCAGCACATGGGCGGTATTTTTCGCGGTGGATATGGAATGTACATAAAGCATGGGAATTGAACGAAAAGCAACTGAATTGATTAGAGTACAAAGCGCGATTTGCGCGCGCATAAGCAAACAAACTCGCTGCTACGTGATTTCGCAATACTTCCGTCCCTTAGCAGCAAAAGATCGCATTTCTCCATCCGGCGTGTTCTGCACCTACACACGGCTTTCCCAGTCCACCTTCTCCGTTGCATCGCTTCATTCACAGCTCTTCTTGGACCTTAGCTGCTTTCTTGCGAGCTGCGGCATCAGCCTCGCTGGCCTTCTCCTTGGCTGCGTCGGAGCCAGCACGGATTTGCTTTTGGAGCCAGCTCAGGCCGTTGGCGAGTACGTCCTCGACCTGAGCGAGAAGAGTTCCGTGAGGAGTCGTCGTGCCGTACTTGAAATAGGTCCACTGCTTGCGGGCGAGCGCCTTCAATTCGTCAAGCTTGGAACCCTGGGGAACAGAGACGCCGTAGCTATCGAGGTACGCCTTAAGATCCGACTCGGACCAGACGTCAAATGCCTTGTTTTTAGCCTCGTTGCTAAGCTCCACGCCGTACTTTTTGGCCGCCTCGTACTCCTCGCCGCCCTTCTTCTCGGCCTTGGCATAGGCCGACTGCGCGGTCTTGACAAGCTCGTCCCGAGTAGCATCGGCCTTCTTCGAAAGCATTTTGGCGGCCTTATCACCATGCTTCTGGAGGTACTTTTGCAGGGTCTCCTTGTCAAAGTCGTCAAAGGTCCAGGCTGTCCAGCCAGAGGCAGCCTTGTGCGAGTGCTTCCGGACCAGGGCGCGGAGGCTATCAAGGTTGGAGTTCTGGGGAACAGGAATCCCGCGGGCGTCTAGGTACGACTTGAGGCGGCTCTCAGACCAGGTGCTTGAGGCATCTTCGAAAGCCTTTTGGGCGACTAGAGTGGCATCCTCGCTGGCCTTGGCATACTCGTTGCTAGCCCGGCTGGTAGCAGCCCCGAAAGCCTTGGTAGCCTTGCCGTGTACATTGGTCCCCATGACCTCAGCACGGTGCTGGCGGACGGCAGCGCGGAATTCGTTGAGCTTGGTACCTTGAGGGACGGAGATGCCGTTCTCGTCGGCGAATTTCTTCAGGTCAGACTCGCTCCAGGCATCAATCACCTCGTCGGTGACCTTTTCATAGGCAGCCTTGGCCTTGGATCTAGCCTTGGCCTCTTGCTCCTGGGCCTTGAGATAGGCAAGGTGGGAGTTGCGGCGCACGGAAGCAACCAAGGCGTTGCGGTTAGAGCGCTGAGGGGCGGGAATGCCGTTCTTGTCGAGCCACTTCTTAAGATCCGAGTCTGACCAAGATTCGTAGAGCCAATCGCCAGGGTAGGAGAGCGTTTCGCCCACCGCCTTAGAGCCGACCTCGAAGCTGCGGCGTGCTTTGGCGATGAGAGCATCTCGGTTGCTGGTAGCAGGGACTGTTGGTGTTAGTACCTGGCGCACAGTGGCGTCGGGGCTTGCGTACCAGGAATGCCTTGTTTATCACAGAGTGCCTTGAGCTGGCTGTCGGACCACGTCTCGAGGATCCAGTCCTTGGTTTCCGTGGTGGCCTTGCCGGCTGCGTCTTCCGATCGGTACCAATTGGCTTTCACGCTTTCAATCAAACTCTCGACACTCTCATCGGCACCTGCTTTGGCCTCTTTGCCTCGAGCGACAAGGAAAGCGCTCAGCTCGGAGGGGCTCCATTTGCGGTAAGGTTCAATGACGTAATCCTTCCAGTTCTTCTCAACAAGATCTTCAATATCTTTGCGGTCAGCCGGCTTGGGGTACGGGATGCCATGATCAGAAAGCCATCGTTGGAGTTCAGTTTCATGCCATCTATTGTACACTGGGGAAGGCATTAGCGATTACCCCCTTCCTACTCGAGCGATACTTACCTGCGCGCTGGCCGGGGAACCAGCTGCTGCCAGCAACCTGGACCGCCAGGACAGTAGCAGTGAGAAAAAGGCCGATGTTGCGCATTGCGTTGGATGTATCTGGGTGTCAGGAGTGGTGGTAAGTGTAGAATTCACGAACGAAGAGACTGATAGGAAGTAAATATAGCTTTCTACTTGCAGGCGAGCTGCATTACCTGCCTATCACGTCATACTTTTCACTTGCTCTCGCCTGATTCACATTCCATACCTGGCCAGCCAACCATTTGCGTGGGTGGTGCGCCAGGTAGACAGTCTGGACCTGGTATTGGTAAGGTATTCATGAACCTACAGTTCTCCGTTTTTCTATATATGGAAAGGAAAAGAGTACTTGGCAAGAACCAACCGCACGTTGTTTGAGCGCGCCAGCCTCAAAGTCAATGACGTCAGGTTTGCAGCATCAAAAGCTGATCGGCAAGCGCCCCTTGCCTAATTCAGGGAGCTCTGCTGTCTCCAAGCTGTACCTTTCGGAGCGAATTGTGCAGCGAACAAATGAATGATTACCTCGCTAGGAAGAGGAGCCAGATGATCGATTCGCGGAATCAGATACCAACAAAAGCGTTGAAAGATCCAGTTTTGATGCTGTGTCATTCATCACAATAGATTGAAGCTGCCACACTGGAAAACGACACAGGTGGCCCACTCGCCCAGTGGGCCCAGTGGCTATTCGAAATGAGGACAAAAAGCTCCGCGCCCATCATCACAAACGGTAGTTCACGTAGTTGTATACACATCCCATTTCGAACCAGCGCTTGAAGCATCTTCTCTGCAGTAGGCTGTCTACAATGGAGCAGAATTTCCTGCAGGTGTAAGTCAAGTGCACACAATCTTCGTGTCAAGAGAGGAAAGTGTAAGTTACATTCTGCTCTGGTTTTTGCTGGACTGTTTTGATAGTGTAGCAGTATATAGAATATTATGAGTGAAACTCCTAGGCTAAACATATTTTGGCAGCTAGCTTCTCTACTTTTAAAAAAAGAGTGATGGTATTTAATAGTTTAAATACAGATTGTTGTTGCTTTTAATGCCAAGTGTATCACTATAGGGAAACGGCGCGTCTTGCCTTTTTTTTTTTCATACGGGCCACATCAGCGAAGTAGCCCAAAGGAAACAAAAACTATTCGAGGTACGCCGACGTGCTTTAATCGTCTAGAAAGCTCCTTTAATTATGGTTGCCTACTATCCGTTTTTTTATCACTTACGGTGAATTCCTGCCTACACGAATATTGGCTTTTCGAACTCTATTTTCTTTTCTGTGATAAACTTGACTTGACGTAGAGAGAACAACCAAATACCCAAAAATACCAAGCATGTATGCTTATTAAAGGAAAAAGTAATGAGATGATATATAATATTCCTTATTATACATTACACTTGTTATCGA
The DNA here is from genome assembly GCF_001636725.1 of Cordyceps fumosorosea ARSEF 2679. Lineage (NCBI taxonomy): Eukaryota > Fungi > Ascomycota > Sordariomycetes > Hypocreales > Cordycipitaceae > Cordyceps > Cordyceps fumosorosea. The sequence continues at coordinate 85,643 of NW_017387341.1, read as the reverse complement.
ATAAAGAAATTGGTGATTTTTTGCGTCCCTTTCGATGATGCAGCCATGTTTTTGTTCTTTTTGCTGGCGTTGTTCGTCGCGCTGATCGTTCTTAGCGTAGCTTGCTTTTTCTGCTGCGTTTCTGACTCCGCCTCAGCTAACAGTTTTCGCTTCTCTCCAACCGCCTGGTCAGCACTGGCCTTTGCATCATTAGGATTCAGGGCCATTGCTCCGGCCTTCTCATCAGTTTTAGTGCTAGAGAAAAAATTGGCAATGTTCGACTTGTTCTCCCTACTGTAAAGTGGTTGGATGAATGTCGGCGAGTTGTTCCCTACCTTGCCGACGTCTTTGCTCACTGGGTACGCCTCCACCTCGCCCTCAAAAGGCTGCAACAATGACTGTAGGTCCCTAGACCACTCGTATGTGCTGGGGTCCAGCCATTGCCGCATCGCATCGGATCCGGGCTCGAGAATGACAGGCATGCGGTCGTGGAGAAATTTCAGCTGCTTGTTTGAATCCGTGGTGATGATCGTGAATGTGTATTGTTTTTCATGCGTATCTGGTTTCGTTAGTGCGGCAGTTTCATCACATTCACGCTGCCCAGCCACGCACGCACCGTCGTATTGCACGCAATCCCACAGGCCGGCAAAGCACAGGAGCTGCCCGTCTGTTCTTTTGACATAGTGAGGCAGTTTGTCCTTAGGCCCGGTCTTGAGCCATTCGTAGAATCCTTGCGCAATGACAACACATCGCTTCCGCGCCTTCATCGTTGCCCACATGCCGCCGGGGTTGCTAAGCGAATCAGACCGGCAATTGATAGTCTTCAGCATGGAAGCGTAATCGGGGTTACGCTTAGACCAGAAGGGAATCAGTCCCCATTTCATAGACTGTATCTTGTAGCTGAATTTCCCGTCATCCTGGTGCTGGATGCCATCAGCCGCTCCGGGCGGAGCTGGTCCCGCCCCGTGGTCAGGCGTATCGGCCCGGTACACGGCTCCGTAGTACCCGGGGGCGAAGTTGTAAGATTGCCTTGGTGCGTCATTTCCATCGTCGTCTGGTGCATCGCCTACCGGCATGCCTGCATCCTCCATTATTTGCCGGATATCGGACGGGCGCTACATTCGTCAGCGGTTGAACAACCCCCCGGACCACGAACGTGATTCAGGACATGCACGGCGCTAGCAGATTACTCACCAACGCCAAAGCATATCTTCCACACATTTTTAGGCGTTGATTATCGTTGAAAATCAATCTGTAACTTGAGGAGCTAGTGTGTTATGCAAGTTAAGAAGTTATGTCCCCAGCTCAGCTTAGTTTTACGTGTTGGTTGCTAAAAGAGTCACGTGTAGCGAATCGTTGATATGAACATCAGCAGAGGACATGACAAGATTCTTTTAGATATTTGCTTATAAAACTAGTGACTACTAAAGGACTAGCGCTTCTTGCCTTTAATTAAGATGAACGAGTCCCCCTTTAGAGCAGCGCACGTCTTTCTTCTCCCATGTACAAACTGCTCATCCTGATGACTTCTTTTCTGTCCGCGAGAGAACCTGTGAAAGTATAAAGTGGCTGACATCTTCCTCGCCCCAATACCCAATGTGCGAAGCAATGGTACTAATGGGGTTGAAATCCAAAGCTCCCCTGCAGTCGTCAGTTGTGCCACCAAAAGCATTGAGTGCGCCGGCTTACTCTTGAATGCTAAAGTCAACGCGTCCATTGCGATTGAGCGCCCAGACTTTCCTCTGGGCCATCCGCTGTTTCTGTGTCTTGCGATCTTCGCAGCCTGTATCAGGGCCAACTAGGACTTCTTCCCCGCGCTCACCGCTCACCGCAAATCTTGAATATAGTGAGGCAACTTGGCTGCTCTGCTTTGCCAACAATGCCTCTTCGTCATCATCTACATCGTCGCTCTCGTTTATCGTAGCCTGCCCTTTGTCATTTCGTCCCTTTGGCAGCGAATCGGCAGAGGTTCCTAAAGGGTTGCTTTCTTTCATCATTTTCTGAGCCTCTTCACTTGTGAGTCGGAGCGAAGCCGGCAGCAAATTGGTAGAAATCCCAGTGCTTAAGCTCGCAAAGAGACCGCTAACGCTTTGGCCAACTTTCGTGCCAATTCCGGTGAGTCCCTGTGACCCTACCACTCCAAAAAGACCTTTTTTGGTGTATGGAAGGTTGTGCGGTTTGATAGCCGCCATGGATGGTGCAATTAGCGGCTCTAGGCGGTAGCTTATGGGGTCAGAAGGATAGAAGATATTGAACAGCTGCTGCGCATCCGGTCGCGAAGTCGAATTTTCAGAATCTAAGTCAGCTGCAAAGCCACCATCCGGGCTTTCTGAGTCTATGGCTCTAGCCAAGCCGACTCTGGAGGAGTTCCACTCCGGCTGACGCGCGGCGATGGTCCTGCACAAACTATTAGTAGGTGGGTTCTGCATGTAAACACAGAATATCCATACCTGCCAGTAAGCATTTGGAACAGGCCAATCGGCGACCCTAGACAATAGAAATCTTCCACGTCAAAATCCAAAGTATCGTTGGTCTCAAATCGCGCTGGGCCACGGTGGGGTAGGAAGCGCAAGGGGTTTGGCTTCGAATCGTAACGACGTTGCCTATTCTCATGACAAAGGATATCAAACAGAATGGCGGAGCCAAGGGAGTGGCCAACCAGGTGAATTTTTCCTTTAAATTCTGGGTTTCGCCTCCGGAACAAGTCAACAATGCGATTCGATTCCTCGATGACTGTTTGCGCAATCTCAGCCCTGTAGGAGCTCTGGTAGAGAAGAACGTCCAGAGCAAGGTCGGATATTAGAGTTCGGGCAAACGCTACGCCATCTATTGTGATATCCTCTAATGTTGGGTCTTCAAACGCTTCATTAGTAAACCCTTCCGATAGTGGTGTAGAGAGGGGTCTTACAGTTTTTTTCTTCTTCATAAGCCTCAGCAACATCCGTTTCGTCGGGTTGCGCTTTCCTCTTCCTTCCTCTTGGAAATTCAACCTTGTGACGCCAGCAGACTGGCAACACTTGCATACGGCAATTTCCTGGGCCGCCGCCCTCGTCAAGGTTCATGGATCGAAGCTCCGGGGAATCTGTGTATACCCCCTTCAGAGTCTTGCGCAAAACGTTGACATCGTGGATAAAGTTTACACTTTGCGTTCTAAATGACTGGTCAGCACAGTGTCATACTACATGGGTCGTTTCCAAGTACCTGAGGCCCAGTCGCTGCCCAATTCCATGCGTGGCCAGCACTAGGTGCTCGATATCTCGATTTTGCGACTCCCCGGTCTGAGTAAGGTAATCATGACGCATCTCTTCTTCGTTCAGCTTCTGCACATCCTTTTCGCTTGCTGCTGTGCGGCGATCTTCACTCTCTATAATTGTTGAGAGCCTTCTTTGCAGTATGGTCTTGCCGGTGCGAGCCGCTTCCGTCACACCAGATATTTTGTCGCCCACGGCCACGTCTTCAGTGAAGGACGTATCTGTAGCCTGCTTTTTGTCTTCGCTATCTCTCTTATTGTCGGCCTTGTCCTTTTCTTTGCCTTTGCTTTGGTCTGAATACCCTCTGATCAACTTGACGCCGCTCATATGACCGCCGCCTGCGAAGCGCTCGTAGACGGATGTCGCTACCCATGATAAGACGCCATCCGATACTAACCAGGCAGTACTGGCATCTTCATACGTAACAGTGTTGTTCATATACGTTCCGAAGAGGCGGTAAGACTTGAGTTTGGCCTGCATTACCACTGCCGCTGGTTCAGTGCTGTCCCCAGCTACAAGAAGATTCTCATTTCCAGTCGCCTGTGCGTTAACGCTGTCCCACTTTCGATTGGGTCCCTTGTCTTGATAGCGATTGTTAGCTTGGTGGCACTCGGCTGCATGGTCACAGAGGAAGCTCACCTGGCTCGATCCATGCTTTTACTTTCAGATATCCCTCCTCGCATATTAGTTTGGTACTTTACAGGCCCTTTGCAGAACTCACTTCTTCCAATTGCGCTGCGAGGTTTTCTTCGCATGGTCTCAAATTAGAGCCGTCCTGGAAAAACCAGGTCCCGCGGCGGACTGGCGTCGGTTATCTCAGCATCGTCTACTCTTGCACCAGGCAAATTACACACACCTTCATAGACTGGGCCAAGCCAATAGACTGGGCAGATCTCTCGCTGCTGGATGCTAACATCGAACAAGAAATCTTCATTGACTGGCACGCATGTATCCGTGGTCATGATGTCACCAGTGGTGTGCTGCGGTTTGGCTTCCGTGCGTTGTTTTTTTCTCCGTAACTCCTCGTCGGCTTCAAGGAGGCTTTGGTACCGGGTTTCTATCCTCCTAGAGTCCTCCGTTGAGAAGGCTGAGAATTTCTTAGGCTTTGCCGGCGCTTTTGCTTCGGTAGCGCTCTTCACATCAAATGGCGGTAATGTGGTTCTCTTCGGCACCTATCTCAGTGTCAGCTTGCACTTTATCGCCTTTCTGTGGTATCGTACATCAACGGCGTGGAACCAGTGCACTTTAGGCCGAGGGCAGCCTTCAGGGTAGCTTCGGAAGCTTTTCCCATAGAATGGCGTGGTGAGGTGATCCGTTGTAGGTCCGAGTTTCGTCGTGTTCACTTCTTCCATGGCGTGGTTTCCAGCTTGCGTGCCTGGCTTGGCGGCACTCCATATTCCCATTGAGCTCAGTGCGGAGCTCCAATATGGCGTCTCTTGTGCTTCGTCTCTTTTTTGCCTGCCATTGGGCACCGCTTCGTCCTTTGTACTCATGATCCGGCGCGGCGCTAAACTGCGTGGTGAACCATGAGGGATGAGCTGTCTGGTGAGAAGTCCCGGGCGGAGCCCTGGCTTTCTGCAGGGCAGTGCCACGGTTATGTCTTCGTCCGAGCTTCAGCCCGGCGGTTGCGGCGCGGTTTTCATACGTCTGGCCAACTAGCTTTGTCTTCGGCTGATGCTTTCGTGGCAAGTTGATGATTCAAGGGATTAATGAAATTGTGGGCTGTTGCTTTCCCCTGTGGGCCACTTCTGCCGATAGCAGAAGCAGGGTGAACCTTCAATTGATTGTGCTCTTCGTTATGCGAAACAGCGCAAGCGCTTCAGTCTCGCGGTTCAAAAAGCGAGCCAATGGCCGTTTCCTTGGGTTAGTTGCGCGGAAATGAGGGATGCGATAACTACGTAGCTTGTACTCCGAACCTGTGAAGTACCTGGTACGTAGGCTGACACCTCGTCCTTGTTTTGGCAAGCGGGACTACCCTAGAGCTATTGCTGCCTGCGTGCGGTGCGTGCGAATGTGGTGAATAGAACGACAACCGGTGGGTAGTTAGGGCACCTGTATTCATTCTTATTGTGCTTTCGATTGATTGTGGCCTGTGGCCATGTCAGTCCGCGCGGTACCTACTACAGAACTGGCATGCGCAAAGCAAGCTGAAGCAAGTTGCCACTCTACATCGCTAAGACACCCATATCAACGAGATGCAGCGACGGACCACCAAGCTGTACAGACAAAGCAGCAGCACTGCGCCCCTCGCCATCCAACAACCCTCTAATGTCCGTAGAACTATCGACACAGAGTCGCCCAAGACCGATGGACTCGGCGCTTTGTCTCGCACCGGGAGGGAACATGTCCGACGCCAACAAAGAAGAAACCCATAGTAATAGCCATGCGACCTCCTCCTGTCGATTCTCGACAGCCAAATGGAGGCCACTTTTCATTCCGTATAGAGGGTCTTGATATCTGATCATCGCACCGAGATCAGGGACCTGATCACTAGAGTAGTACAGAAGCTCAACGAGACCATCCACATCGCCACTCGCGCACATTACATGGAAGGCCCGCGCCGGGGCCGCTTCGGGGTGCGCTTCCAAGTACGCCTCCTCCCGTACGGATGCTGCAATGTCTAAACCATCCTGCGTACCGCCCTCATTCGTATATCGTACGAGAATAGCAGGGATGTCGTTTGCACGAGAGCTAGCTGCAGATACGGCTGAGCTTGATATGTCCTCCCCACAAGAAGGACACTGAAAGCTGGAAATCACCGTGGAAGCATTGTCCATGAGGCATTGCCTATTTGCAAGTTAGTTGTCAGCAATATCGGGCGGCACCCGCCCTAGAGGCATGTCGGCAGCTCATACCAGTGGTAATGGCAACGGCAGGAGAGTTCGATATCATCGGGAATATCAAGAGCACCCGAATGTTCTCCCTCGTCATCGCTGTCATCCATATGGAGCACCAGGGGCTCGTCGCATGTTTTGCAAGATGCCATGACTTTTTTGCCCTCTCTGCTGTGTTAGCGAGTGGTGAAAAAATCCCACACAATAGCAACGAACCACCGAGGTGCAGACCCGCCCAAAGTAAATCCTACCCGGTGGTATTTTCTAGGCACTTATTGTCTACTAGCTGTTCAATATACACTTCTTACCAGCCTCACAGGCTTATTGTACGAAAATGTAGTACAAAAAGTCAACAGACTAAGCCTCGAGTGAACCATTTAAGTAAATAGACCATACGAAAAGCTCCATTCCGCCAATAAAACTTGGCCAAGATCGCATTCAACCCGACAGTGCTGACGACAGCACAACCGCAGCCCAGTTATTGCTACCGTCTACCTTATTAGTAAGTATTGTCAGCCTTTTCCAGGCAACCAAGTTCGAAATAACGAAGTGTTGCGTGGCGGCGGCGTGTATTGCCCCACTACCCATACATTACATCACTCCCTGCCCCGCTACAGCTATCCCCTCCTGTCGCAAACTCTCTCATCAAACGACGTTGATCACAGGCAGACATACCAGTTGCAGTGCAAGTACCTTCCCGCGTGGCAGAAAGAGAAGATATAATACCAGGAAAACAGTATTTGAAATGTTCCCCAGCTGACCTCTCTACTAGAACGTATCCGCGAGCTCCGTCCATCAGCGACTCCGCAGGGTAATTGCGCCGACGAGCACAACGGTACCGACGACCAACATACTTTACCGCCAAAGCATCGATTCAATAAGGCGAAATGAATGTTCTTAAACTCCAGAAGTACGTTAATTGAATAAGAGATTTGAATCGAAGCTGATATGTAACCCATAGGAAATTCCCCCAGTTCCAGCAGAACGAGATCTTCTCGCTGTCAGACGCCTTCCAGCGGCTTGATGTAGACGACCGAGGATACCTGGACGAGGCAACAGCAATCAAGGCTACACAGCAAAGCGAGAATCTACCATATGATGTCGTGCGACAGGCACTCAAGGAAGTTGACCTGGATTCTTCAAGACGCGTTGAGCTTGAAGACTACGTTGGGGTAAGTTGCGCCGGTGTTGTGTCGCATGAATCCTGTCTAATTTCCCCCAAATAGCTCGTAGCAAAGCTCCGAGACTCATCTCCTGCCCAAAAGCGCATGTCTGCTGGGCCAGCAGCTCCTTCAGGTGGTGTTGTAACCCAGCGAACCGGTGGGCATGCCACGAAGGGTAGCGTCAGCGGCAAGATTCAAGTGCAGGGCTCCAGCGCAAATATTACGCACACGATCAACGAAGATGAACGTACAGAATTCACTCGGCATATTAACGCCGTCCTGGCGGGTGATGTGGATATCGGAAATCGCCTCCCATTCCCTACTGATACATTCGAAATGTTTGACGACTGTAAGGACGGCTTGGTCCTCGCGAAACTCATCAATGACAGCGTCCCGGATACAATCGATGAGCGTGTTTTGAATATGCCTGGAAAGAAGACCAAGAACCTCAACGCGTTTCAAATGAGTGAGAACAACAACATCGTCATCGAGTCCTGCAAGGGCATTGGCTGTTCCGTCGTCAACATCGGCGCAGGTGACATAATAGAAGTGCGCGAGCATCTGATTTTGGGCCTCATCTGGCAAATTATTCGTCGCGGCCTTCTTGGAAAAATTGATATCAAGCTGCATCCTGAGCTTTACCGGCTGCTGGAAGAAGACGAAACCCTGGAGCAATTTCTCCGGCTCCCACCTGAACAAATCCTCCTCCGATGGTTCAACTACCATCTCAAGGCAGCCAACTGGTCACCAAGGTTCGTACAATTGAATTCGCAAATTTACTCAACGCTAATCTGACGATGAAGGGTCTCCAACTTCTCCACCGACGTCAAAGATGGTGAGAACTACGCTGTCCTGCTCGCCCAAATCGGAGGCGAATACGGCTGCACCAGAGCGCCACTCCAGACAAAAGATCTTCTACAGAGGGCCGAAGAGGTTCTTCAGGAGGCCGAAAAGCTCCAATGCCGAAAGTTCCTTACCCCTACATCGCTGGTTGCTGGTAATCCGAAGCTGAACCTTGCATTCGTTGCCAACCTGTTCAACAATCACCCAGCTCTGGATCCTATCACGGAGGAAGAGAAGCTCGAAGTCGAAGACTTCGATGCTGAGGGAGAGAGAGAAGCAAGGGTATTCACGCTGTGGCTTAACAGCTTGGATGTTCAGCCACCTGTGGTGTCGTTCTTTGACGACCTGCGAGACGGCAGCATCCTCCTGCAAGCATATGACAAGGTCATTCAAGGTTCTGTCAATTGGCGCCATGTCAACAAACCCCCAGCTCACGGTGGTGAAATGATTCGATTCAAGGCCGTGGAGAACACCAACTATGTTATCGAGCTCGGCAAGCAAAATGGGTTTTCGCTGGTTGGCATTCAGGGTGCTGACATTACTGACGGCCAAAGGACTTTGACTCTTGGCTTGGTTTGGCAGCTCATGAGGAAGAACATTACGGTGACTCTTGCCTCTCTTGCGCAGAAACTTGGCAAGCGAGAAATTACTGATGCTGAGATGGTTCGCTGGGCAAATGACATGTCCAAGAGAGGTGGACGTAACTCTGCCATAAGATCATTCAAGGATCCCGCCATCGCCACCGGCGTTTTCTTACTTGATGTTCTGAACGGTATCAAGAGCAGTTACGTTGATTACGACCTGGTAACTGCTGGACAGACGGATGAAGATGCATATTTGAACGCGAAACTCAGCATCAGCATTGCCCGAAAGCTAGGTGCTACTATTTGGTTGGTACCGGAAGATATCTGCCAAGTCAGAAGTCGTCTGGTGACAACTTTCATTGGTGAGCGCATCACTCAATTCGTAATGAATTTCCCTTGCTAACCTAGTTAGGCTCCCTCATGGCTACGCACGAGAAGATGTGAGAGAAAGGTGGCCTGCAACAACTCATGCAAAAATGATAGTCTAGTCTTAAAAATGTGCGATACGGTAGTTATTGAGCCACAGAACTTGATTGGTTTTGAACCCCTATTTGGCCGTACTGGTTGATTTGACATTCTTGATGTATGATCCAGCATTATCAGCTCGACACCACACCGTCACAAAATGAGATACAGGCTGCACAAGACACTTGGTCCAGTATATATACCAAGCCAAAAAATCAAATTACCCAGTGTTTTCCGGCCCATCAACCATCTTGTTTGACTCAAACGGACGAGCTACAGAAGATTAGTACCTCTCCGCTGCAGGGACACCAACCCGCCGACATACTGGTAATTGGCACATCTGCAAGATGAGCAAATAGCCCCGTAACTTTTTGAAGATGCACCACATGATGAATTCGTGAATACAAGCTGAAAGAAAAAATGTGATGATGGTTGCTGCTTGCTTGCTGACGTTTAATGATGATATAGAGCTGTGGTAGACATGACGTAGAAGGAATAGATGAACCGGACGGTTCCAATCTCGTGCAAATTGATCCCAAGATACTGCGATAAAACGATTAGCCGAGATATGTAGAGCTACTGCTCCGTAGAGATGGAAGTGTTGATTACCACTGTTCCACCAAGAGCCGTAGAATTGTCGGTCCGCAAAGTAGGTTAACTCTGCGAGAATGTTGAGAACTGTTTCCCAAATCAAGTACCAAGCAAGCTAAAATCTTCGTTAAAATGAATTGAGGGAGAGGCAGTTGTTTTCATACCAGATACTCCATCATAAACGGAAAAAGTAACTCGCCCAGCAGCCAGGGAAATTTCCCGAACCTCGCACCCAGAGGTGTATTATTTTCTCGCATTTCAATCGTTATAAGGACGACAGGATCTTGCCGGTATCAATTAGTACTGAGAAAGCTGGCTGTTTTTGGTTGATAGCATACATATGTAGTGTTGGGAAACTTGAATCATAACGAAAATGATACCAATCATTGCCGCGACTTTCTCAGCCAGATAAGCCCAATCGATTCTACCGAGTCGAGGATATTCGAGTTCGTAAACCACAGTAGGGAAGGGAATCCATTCGTAATGATGAAGGAAGGTGAGATTGTGTGGATATGCCCTCGAGGAGTCGCCTGCCGTCCCTTTCAGTTCATCGCTGAGAGAACCAATCTCATTGTTGATCGCCCTTCCAAACAAAGACACTTGGGAGCGAGGCAGAGTTTTGGAGGTATCAATAGTCTTTAGAATAATATCTAGTGCATCAAAATTGGGATAGAAATCCGAGGGACTGTCGCTAGAGTCGCGGTGCAAAGAGGCACTGGAGGATTCAAGCAGGATTGTGGAAACTGTTGGGGTAGTAAATGGATTTCTGGTAGAATTGACAAACTCCAATTTCTTGAGCGTGCCGAGAAGCAGCTGTCTTTTGTGGTAGATCTTTGACAGATGTCCATTGGTGAAAGCGTATGAATGCTGCTTCATCAGCATGACAAGAGCATGCAAAACAAAAAAAACCGTGTGAGTCCATGGCCAATCTCGGTAGACGGTCCACTTGACTGCCCCGGCAATAAAAACTGTTTGCCAAGTCTAGAAGCCAGTTAGTCAAAATATTTATGTAGAAGGAGAGCACCTGCCTTACATGCTGTAGTATCCAGCCCTCTCGATCCCAATTTATGTTTTTGGCGAGAACGAGCTTCTGTAGAAGCCAGCTTACTACAGTCAAGCTGCACATAACGCCGTCAGAGAGTAGCAACATGATAACTGACGAGAATTAATACAAAACTATGTGATTCATTCTGGAGGATTCACTCACCATCTCGACGAAACATGGTCTTTAAAATATCGCTTGGACCTAGAAGGTTCCCGTATGTTTGCCAGTTATTTGCGGATATTTTGCAGATCAGCAACGCAACTGACAGCCAAAACAGATTGTAAAATCCGTGAAATGGGCTATTTGCGGCCGCTTCACTCTGGGCGTCGAATGTCGAAACTTGGCGTGAGAAGCTCAAAGATCTGGATTTTTGGCGCTCTTTTAGTAGCGCTCGGGTTGCATTGTTTTCAAATCCCTCGGAATGGGCTCCATTGCCGAATGTAATACCTGTGATACTGCGCCCAGTGTGGTGTGATGAAGAAGTACGTCGGAGGTCGCTGAGACGTTCACTTTCTTCGCCTCTGCGAAAGACCCTGGAGTTGGGCGCAGAGCCAATGCCTGGGGGGGGGAGCGCACCGCACTCTTTCTCGCTTTGTGTCTCTGGTGATATATTGGTCTCTTCAATGCGATGTGGAGTCATGTGGCTTGTGACTCCGTCAAGTCTATCTGTATCCAGGTCTTCTTTTTGCAGGTTTGCCGTGCCCCTGCGTACCGGAAACCTCAACATTGCTGATTATTCTACCGATGTTTTGAAACCGCTCAGTATCACAGCAAACACCGACTGCATCAGTAGTCACTCTCCAGACGGGATCTATGCTTCGGTATAAAGCCGCCGAAACATACCCTAGAGGCAGCTGTCTGAGTCGTGTGATATTCGTGAGGCTAATAAACGATCACAGGTGTATGCAGCAAGGAAACTTGATTGAATTGAGTGGTGCCGCTGGAAGCGTCGGATGCTAGGTATCACGGCCAACCCTCAAAAAAAATGGAGCCACGTCACTATTGTTGAGATTGAAACTTGGTAGTAAGAATGGAGATACAAATTGCAAATAAGTGAATATGAATGACTTATGAGAACGATTTGTTTTAAGTGACTTGGTCGTCCGGTGTGGTCCGTCCTGGGTTCGACGTATGTACATACAACGCTCCCTGGAACCAGTTAGTTATGACGTTGAGGTGATGTTTCTGGACTGATTATCTAATCGACCCACATATTTGCTCCGACCGCACTCTAAATCTGGCATTGTCGCATGCCCATGGCAAACATCCTTCTGAATTTTTCTTCGCTCATCCGCTTGCATCACCTGCTGCCAGGTCGTTTTAGAGAAGCTGCATCAAAGAATTCAATCATGTCTCGCGGCGGAAACACCTTATATGTGACCGGTTTTAGCCACGGCACCCGCGCTCGCGACCTCGCCTACGAGTTCGAACGGTATGTCAACTACGCTCACGTCCTCGCCCTCGCCCACGCCCTCGTCCACGTCCACGTCCACGCCGCCCACGTTCGCACCCATACACGCGCTCCTCCCCCGTCGGATATTTACCCTCGAATCATCGATCGTTTTGCATAAGCGAGCCCTCTACCTGCGTCGCCGCCGCCCTCGCGCATTCCGTACCCTCGCGATCCTGCAGATCTCGATATTCCCATTTGCCATGCGCTACTGTGCGCGTTCGGTTCATTGGCCTCCAATATGCTGGAACGTTCCATTCTCGAATAAATTTGCAATGGAGTGCGCTCGCTAGTAATCGAGCTCATTGAGTTGAACGGGCTTACAGGGGAAATCCTACCCGAGTTTCAACAAACTTTTACTAACTATATATTTGAACAGCTACGGTCGCCTGGTTCGCTGCGATATCCCTGCACCGCGATCTACATCCAGCAGGCTGTGAGTTTGATAGGCTATACCCTGGCGTTTCGATTCTAACTGTTTATTAATAGCTTTGCCTTCGTTGAGTACGAGGATCGCCGCGATGCGGATGACGCGTATCATGAGATGCACAACAAGCGCATCGGTCGTGATGACACTCTGAAGATTGAGGTATCAACGGACTTTGACATTGACCTTTGTTTTGCATTGCTAACTCCTATGATAGTGGGCACGAACTCCCCCATCGGCTTCTTGGCGTTTTGAGTCTGGTCGTGATCGTGATCGTCGCCCTGCCCGCTCTCCTCGACGGGGGGGCAGATCCCCCTCTCCTAGACGGAGCGCCCGGGACTACTCTCCTCGCAAGGAGGATCGCCGTGATCGGGACCGTGACTATGACCGTGACGGCCGCAGAGACCGCGACAGATCGCGCAGCCCCGATAACCGGTTCGTGATGAAAGTATCCATTCATTACCTTCAGACAGCTGACAACAAGAAATAGGGACCGTGACCGTGATGCAAAAGACGACCGCGATGATCGTGACGACCGTGAGGATCGCGACGACCGCGACAGAAGAGAAAACGGCGCCAATGGCGATGAAAGAAAGCGTAAGAATAAACCCGAGAATCATTCAGTGATGTTTTTGGCTGACTCGATGTAGCTGAGAGCCCTCCCCCGGCACCCGAGGACCTTGATGTTGCTGAGTAACTGGTTCAGTCGCAAGCATTAATTCCGCCTGGTCAAGTATTCTCTAGCTGTTGTGTACTTTGCCAGGCGAGTAGCCAAGTGATGTACTCGATGGTGTGTTCGTTTTGAGAGGATAAACAATGTATTACGTAGAAATTCGGCCATTGGGAGATCTACATCTGCCAATGCTGGAACCGCTTTGCTGTCCATGTTTAGCTGGCTCCGCAGAACCTGGTTACATAGGTTCAATGTAAGAATCCGTTACATCTGTAGCTAGATATGTCATTATTAATTCTATAAACATGTGGTATTAATATGGAAAGAGAGAAATAAATTACATGCATTTCGCATCACCTTCCTCAGGCTTGTTTGGTACCTATCTATGAATTACCTCCTACCTATCTGTGTACCTATGTACCTACAATAGGTTACCGTACCTTGCTTATTAGTACTAATGTGGACGGCGGCCCCGTGGGCTGCCCAGTTGTTTCGTAGTAGTGTCATGGCCGATAATAACCCGAAGGGTACTCACTTTGGCCAGTGGCCCAGTGCAAAAATAGTCGCTATTTCTGCCGATTTGACCCGATCAGTTCTTCCTGCGTACCTTTTACTATTAGGCCCAGATAAAAAGTCGACTCCAACTGTATCCGATCGCATATTGCCGATACTCAACAGCGCTCCGCCACTGCCTGAACGGCTGCTCGTCTGACGGGCCAGGGGAAAAAACGACAGAGCGCCTGGTTCGCGGTGACCCCAGATCCTGGCCAGGACGGCAACGAGTGGCCCTGCGCGACATTTTCGGTAATACGGACGACCAAGCGGAACGAACCACACCGTGGAAGATAGTTCGTCAGGCGAATACCATCCGAGAGCAACTTCGTGTCAGATAGGCGCTCAGGCAACATCGTGGCATTTTGAAAACGAGGCGCAGAGTGACGAGGGGCTCCTAGATGCGCTTGACATTCACGACGGGGATATTGGAGTTGCTTTGAGGCAATTGACTGCCAAAATGTCGACGGTATGAAGCCAATTGATAGGGGCTGATCCCTTACAAGCAAAACACAATTGCTTACAGCAAGTAGCCACTCTCTGATGCGACGAAGCCTCCGGGCTCGGCCGATGCCCAATTCCGAGGGATTCGTGAATGGCTTTCTCAACCGGTTGTTGCCGCGTTCTGCGGAGGCGGCGTTGCTGGTGCAGTTTCGAGAACCGTGGTGTCCCCCCTCGAGCGTCTCAAAATTCTTATGCAGGTGCAGAGCGTTGGACGAGACGCATACAAAATGTCAGTTAGCCAAGCGCTGGCTAAAATGTGGCGGGAAGAAGGATGGAGAGGCTTTATGAGAGGCAATGGGACGAACTGCATTCGTATCGTGCCCTACTCCGCAGTACAATTCAGCAGCTACAACTTTTACAAACGAGTACGCGGGACAAGCCGACTATTCTATGAAAGCATTTTTACTAACTTTGCACAAACTAGCATATTTTCGAGACGACGCCTGGGGCTGAACTGACTGCCGTTACGCGCTTAGTTTGTGGCGGAATTGCTGGTATTACATCAGTTTTCCTCACATACCCCCTTGACATCGTTAGAACCCGTTTGTCGATCCAATCAGCAAGCTTTGCTGAGCTGGGCAATCGCCCGCAGCAGTTACCTGGCATGTGGTCAACAATGACTACGATGTACAGAAGCGAAGGCGGCATTGCTGCTTTGTACCGTGGAATCGTTCCAACTGTGGCTGGCGTGGCGCCATATGTGAGTGAATTGTGGCGATGGCATTCTAAAAATTAACTAATTCATCCTAGGTCGGACTGAACTTCATGGTTTACGAATCTGTCAGAAAATACCTGACGCCGGAGGGTGACAAAAATCCTAATGCGGGTCGCAAGCTGCTTGCTGGTGCCATATCTGGAGCTGTTGCTCAGACCTGCACATATCCATTGTAAGTTATGGCTGACCCTATGGCTGCTTTGAATGTACGATCGCTGATGTTCGTAACTAGTGATGTTCTACGCCGACGATTCCAGATCAATACAATGTCCGGCATGGGCTACAAGTATAAGTCACTTCCTGACGCTGTGAGGGTTATCGTGGCACAGGAAGGTGTCAAAGGTCTCTACAAGGGTATTGCACCTAACCTCCTGAAGGTTGCGCCGAGTATGGCGTCCAGTTGGCTGAGCTTTGAACTCACCCGCGATTTCATAGCAAGTCTAAAGCCAGAAGCTAGCGAAATGTCGCGGTAGCGTGTATAAAAACAGAGTGGCGAGGATGCTTGGAGGTAATTTTCCCTTTGTTCATCGTCTGTGTGAGCCACAGCGTTCATCCATTTGTAATTTATTAGAAGATGCATTCAAGGTTGCGCATAGAAACATAGATAGCAGCACAGATGGGTCGCATGAGCACTTGAATAGGCAAGACACCATTTTGCGATAATAATAAAGAGATATCACTACCTGACGGATATTGATAATAGCTGCCTGCGTATGAAAAACTGTCGCTTTTTGAGCTCTCACGCGTGATATGCTCCTAGAAACGTAATGTTTGCAGCGCGGATTGGTTCATTTGCTTCTACTAAGAGCAGCGGCAGGTAACTAGCCACCTTCTAACCTAGGTACATCGGCAACTTGCTTGTCTCTGACTCCTGGGGCTAAAACACACCCACTTTTGAGAGGAATAGGCAAGCCAGCAAAATGCCCTAACTGCCATGCTACACCGCCCTGGGAATGGTCCCACGTAGAGAATGGGAGGTCCACTCAGAAAAGTCAAGGACCATGTTCATCGAAATCCGCGTCGCCAACTCTTGACTAGGGGAATATTTCTACTAACTCTCAGCAACCAACCGACAAAATGGGTACGTGAAGCACAAAAAACAGCCTCCGTATGCGAGTGGAAATATTTCTTTAGAGATGTCTTTCTGCGGGCATGGCGTTCCTCTTCCTTGGAAGACTGCGAACCTTGCATGAGCATGCAAAAGATTTTGGGCTGACGATTGCTTCAACCTGTAGGTATTGATCTCGACCGCCACCACGTCAAGTCGACGCACCGCAAGGCGCCCAAGAGCGACAATGTCTACCTCAAGCTCCTGGTAAAGCTTTACCGCTTCCTGGCCCGTACGTTTCCGCTACGAAATTCGACAATCCAATCACCAAAAATTAACACACAACAACAGGTCGTACCGATGCTTCTTTCAACAAGGTTGTCCTTCGCCGTCTTTTCATGTCCAAGATCAACCGCCCTCCCGTTTCCCTATCCCGTATTGTTGCCAACATCAATAAGGAGGGCGAGAAGCGCACCGTCGTTGTCGTCGGTACCATCACTGACGACAACCGCCTGCTCACCGTCCCCAAGGTGACCGTCGCCGCCCTCCGTTTCACTGCTACCGCCCGCGCCCGCATTATCGCTGCTGGTGGTGAGGCCATTACGCTGGACCAGCTTGCTCTCCGTGCCCCCACTGGCAGCAACACTCTCATCCTCCGTGGCCCCAAGAACAGCCGTGAGGCCGTCAAGCACTTCGGCTTCGGCCCGCACAAGGGGAAGGTACGTTTGCAATTCTATGGGCAAGTGATCTCCCTTTACATGTACACTAACTTGTTTTCTAGAAGCCTCATGTTGTCTCCAAGGGCCGCAAGTTCGAGCGTGCCCGTGGTCGCAGACGCTCTCGCGGTTTCAAGGTCTAAATTTAGACCACGGAGGAAACGGAATCAATATCGGAATTATGTGTGTGGCGCTCGAGAGGCGATTTATGCAGAAACATTCGGGTTGGCAATGTATTTGCATGGATTGGTGTGGTTCGGTGTTAAATACAAAATTGATGAACACATTACACGACGGACTGTTGCTTTCCTTGTACTTTGTCTATTGCGTGCTTTTGTTGTAAGTACACTGGCTGAAGAGTGCTGGATAGTTTGGTACTGCCCTGGTACCTCATGTCCGTCACACACTTGTAGAGGCTTTACGTCGTAATGCGACAAAGAAAGCTTCCTTGCTTTCCTGCCCAGGTGTTAGACTTTAACGTTTCCTGTTCACGGTTGAGCACTTACATTGCGTGAGGATTCGGGCTTTTCCCTGTGCACTTTGGAGAACATTTTCTTAAGCCTCTGCTCCAACAGCTTGTCCTCGGAACCCTGATAAAATTTGCAGACGAAGTGACCGCCAGTCTTGAGCGTCTCTTCCGCAAAATGTAATGCTGCTTCGCATAGGTCCTAATAGGAAGCAACGCCGCCCCCGTCAGCCTGGACCATTGCTATCAAGGAACGGACATGAAAAGCTGACTCACCATACTCCCTGCGTGGTCACGAAATGCAACGCCGCTCGTGTTCATCAGCCTGTGGTACGGATTACTCAAGCTGTTCACATTGAAACCGGATGTCTGTTCCCAGGGTGCTGACATGTCACTTAAAACAATCTATCGCAGTATTAGCCTGTATTTTCGTGAGCCATTCTAGGTAGACGTACATCGACCACTTGCTCGCTGTTGTCATTTGCCACAGGCACCGCCGCGTGCAGCCTAGCAGCATCAACAAGGCTAGGTTGGTCGGTAGTGGCGCCGCTTTCCGTAATTGTTTCGTGTCGCTTTGAGGGTATCCGGATAGTTTGACTTATGAATTTTTTTACCATTCTCTGAACATCTGGTGAAAGAAAATCCCCCTGGAAGGTCGCGACACCTTTCGGAGGCTCAGCTGGTATGAGGTCAATACCGATGACTTTGCCGCCAGGGCGAGTTCGATCCATGGCAACCTTTTGATTTAGCATGCTGCGGATTGCGCTCACCAGGACAAAACAACCTACCTGGGACCAGCTTCCCGGGGCATAACCCTGCTCTAATATCAGTCAATTGTACAAAGTTCTGTGGTATTGCTTACCAAGTCTACTACAACACTCTTGGGTTTGAATAGGCGATATTTCGCGTCCATCTTGTTAATGATCGTCAGGGTCTCTCTTCTAGCCGTTCCTTGTGCGGAAACACGATGAATTTACCTCGAGTAGCTTGAAGGCGGCACGGCTTTTGAGACCCTGAACCCTCGCCTCACGCGCGTAGGTATCCTTTCCCTGCCGTTGCTTCCATCTGGAGTTAGACGACGAGAGGCGAGCGGAAGAAACAATAAATCGTGCCAATGAGGTCCGTCGTTTCAATCCAGTAATATGGCAACTCAGTTCACGCGTTTGGTTCATAATGACATGGGGCGACCTCGGGAGGCTGCTCATGTTGCGGCGGTAAATTTTTGCGCGTGGCAACCCCGGTTGCCTGAATTAGTACTACTAGGTCTTTCTTTGCCTTGTAGGCAGGATGTACGCTGTTGGATTCCCCGCCCCGCCGACTGAAGCCCGGGATTGTTGTAGTCGATTCGGAATGCGACAGCAACGACCCATCGATTATCTTTGCTTCTCGAAAGGCAATTCAATACATTTCGCATAAACGAAGCGCTCGAGGAGGTTGTCCCAAGGGAGAAAAGTTTTGTTGAAGCTATAGAAGAACTAGAGTGACCCCGCCACGCTGAAAGCGAGACGGCTTTACCCAATGAAACTTGCATTAACGCCCCTTCTTTCTTTCTTGAGGGGGGAAAATGTGTTGCTGGGTCCAGAGAATGCATTTGCATTGCCGCCGAGTTGCGACCGACCCCTTTTAACTCGCGCAACCCTCAGTGGATTGTTTGGGTTATCGTTGACTTCCATTTCATCATCATCAAACATGGTTTTACCTCTGCCGCCTAATAGCTTGCGCTTTTTCTTCTGTCCTTCTGCCACTACTTCTTGCTCTTTCCGCTTGTCACCTTCTGCAATAGATGCATTGGGCTTTATTTCTGGCTTCTGGGATGACGTATGTGAATCTGAATCCTTTTTGCGGGAATCCTCTGTACGGCTATTGGCCAACATAACCTCCGTAGGCTTATCCAGCCGTGCTCGTTTCCTCATGACAGGCATCGTCGATTCAGCGGGTTCGTTCAATAATGACTGGCTCAAAACATTTTCGGTCATAGCACCGGCTTTTGCTAGAGATGCCGAAGGCTTTCGACGTCTCGCTGCTGGTCGCTGAGATTTGGCGGGGGACATTTCTTGAGAAGTCTTTGAGTTTCTTTCGCGCGATCGCTTCAGACTGGCTGCTAAATCCCGACTAGAAGTAGAGCTGTCTGAATCTAGGTCGGGATAATCTGTGACGTCTCTGGTCTTGTTTAAGAAAGGAGTTATTGAGAAGTTTGACCTTTTGCCCACCGCAGTATGGTACTTTCCTCGCCGTCGCTGTTCTTGAGCATCTGACGGGTTCTTATTCCCAGGGCTCTGTATATCCGCGTCGTCCAATGACAGTGCAGCCGTAGCGGCTTGGGTTTCGGCTCGAAGCTGAGCTTGCTTGGCCTTTGGTGATTGTGCCTTAGACTCTTCGACGGCATGGGCAGATGTCTCCCTAATTTTGCAGCGCTCACGCTGACTTCGCTGCAGATCTTCTTGTGCATCTTTCAGTGCATTTTGCAGTCCTTTGAGTTTCGCTTTCATGTTATGAAATCGCTCTTCTTGCCGTCCTGCTTCAGCATGGCAATCTGTGAGTTCTCTTCTCAATGTTTCCTTTTCCTTTCTTTCCGTACCGAGCTGCGCTTCACATTGCTGCAGCTTTGATCTGAGCTCTGAGATGATCCCCTTCTCGTCCTCTTGCTGAGCACGGAGCTTCAAGCGCTTTTCGTTTTCTAGATCGACTTCCAGCGTGTTTATTTGGCGCCTCAAATCTCCATTTGAGGCAACAACAGCCTGGTGCGATGCAAGCTGTGACTCGAGTTGCCCCAGCTCGCGGCGAAGGCTTTTAAGCTCGTCTGTAAGTGCCGCTTTGTCTTGCAATGTGCTATTCAACACCTCCTTTGAGCTGCTCAGATTTTCCAGGATGTTCTATAGGGCATTAGAATTCAAGCCAAGTGGGAATCTCAGTTTAATTGAAGCCTTGCCTTAAGAGAACGAATCTCATCCTGCTGCTTCTTTAACCCGGACTCTTGTTCAGATGATCGCAGCTTAGCCTCTGACAGCTCCGCTTCCAAGTCACGTATGCTTCCTTCAAGACATAGAATATGCAGCTCCTTTTGCGATGCCAAGTCTTCGAGGGCAGCGTTTGCATCCCGCAAAGTGAGCGCCTCCAGCGAGAGTCTCCGATCCGTTTCATCACGGTTGATTAACTCAATTGCATGCAGCCCTTGTTGATACTTGCAGTCAAGTTGATGAATGCGCGCTATGTACTTGAAGTTCGCGTTAGAACTTTGAATGTTTATCGATATGTGGTTGCTTTTACTTCACTTGTGGCTGTGGCCATTTTGCAGTTTGTTTCCTTTCGGAAACGTCTGCGTCTGGGGCTGCGTAGGTTGATAGGAAGCTGGTCGGTATCTTGGAGTGGGCGTGGCTAGATTATAATAGGATGGTAAAAGAATCCCTCGAGAATTATGTCAACTATTTTGTTAAAAAAAAGAGCTGCGATAAAGGCAAATTGCGCGTCCTGTAGGTCCCGTCGAGCAGAAGTAAACAACCATGATGAAGGCGCCCTAATTGGGTTAGTAACTGGGACTTGGGGCATATGGTACCCACACGAGCACCATGCTTCTTAGGGAGCTTTAGGTAAGCAGACAGGCAAGGCCACCTCAGCACTCCCGGCGACGAACTTGAACCAGCGTCGGAGAGAGAACTATTCAACCAACATCAGAAATAATGCGTATTCTGCCGTCCTTGCTTGGCGCATGCCTTTTCACAGGCTTCTCCTCTGCTGAGAAGAAGTCCTCTGAACAACGATTCAACGAGTTACACAAGCTCTCGAAAAGCTCACCTTCTCTCCAGCTGAAGGAAACCTCGTACAAGTCATTGACGTCGTCTCCTCGGGACTACAGCGCGGCTGTTCTTCTCACGGCTCTTGACCCACGGTTCGGTTGCCAGCTATGCCGTGAATTTCAACCAGAATGGGACTTGTTAGCCAGGAGTTGGCTGAAAGGCGACAAGGCTGGAGAGGCAAGGCTTCTGTTTGGTTCCTTGGATTTTGAAAAGGGTAAAGATGTTTTTGCATCGGTGAGCATTGAAAGCCTTTTTCAACTACCAAATTATCTAACACTCGCAAGCTTGGTCTTCAAACTGCCCCTGTCGTGATGCTGTTCCCGCCAACCGAAGGCCCACACGCGGCGTCCTCTCCTGAGCCGATTCGATACGACTTTACAACTGGGTTAGTCCTCTAGTGCGTTTTTCTTCTGATTTTTAGTATCTAACAGTTCATAGTGGTGTTGGTGCCGAGAGCATTCATGCTTGGATTTCACGACACATGGCCGGCCGACCGACGCCCCCGGTGCAGCGACCCTTTAACTACATGCGCTGGGCGACTGGAGCGACGATCTTGCTCGGAGTCGGAACGGCATTGGCTACTGCTTCGCCCTTTATCCTGCCGATTATCCAGAACCGTAACATTTGGGCCTCCATCAGCCTAGTGTCTGTTCTCCTCTTCACCAGCGGTCACATGTTTAACCATATTCGCAAGGTGCCGTACATCGCCGGAGACGGCAAGGGTGGAATCTCGTACTTTGCTGGTGGGTTCCAGAATCAATTCGGTCTTGAGACGCAAATTGTTGCAGCCATCTGTGAGTTGAAATGCTGCGAAATGGTCTTGTTATAGCCTTGCTAATTCTGCGCTAATGCTTGCTCCAGACGGCCTGCTCTCTTTCTGCACTATTACTCTTGCCGTCAAGGTGCCGCGCATGACTGATGCCAAAACCCAGCAGGCTACGGTGTTTATATGGGGTGCAGTTTTATTCCTCATGTATAGCTTCTTGCTGAGCGTCTTCCGCTTCAAGAACGCAGGTTACCCATTCTCCCTACCCCCTTTTATGTGAATACTGTAACCCGAGAGGTACTGAGTCATTATTGAGAGGGAAACTAAATACGGCAGATTTCATCTCTGTCGCAGAGAACATTGCTCGCCCGCCGCTTCGGCTTATGTGATTCGCTGTGGTGCGTGCGTCCCTAGGTAGTTTGAAGATTTGGAGGCTGCTGGCTCAACTGGCAGGCGCAACTAAGGCAAGGTAGATCACGGAAACTTGCTTATTAGCTATAGATTACGATAGGTATTCTGCGCGCCAATGAGCCCCAAAAAAGAGCCTGGTTAAAAAGTGAATATCCTAGATGAATAATCTGGCTTGTGCCTGTCTCACTGTTACGTCGTGATACAAGGGAAATGAATGGTTTTCTCAAATATATATTTTTTTTGTTTGAAGAAGGAAGCGTAATGTGCAATGCCCTCTTTACAGACTGCTTACAGCGGACAAGGTGTAAAGCCTCGCCACAGTGTTTCGTCGCCCACCATTTTCTGTGCATCAATAAGGACAAAAATGAGGAACACAACCATTTGACGCCCACCATGATCTACCGATTTGCCACTTCACCTCCCATACTCGTCGTTAAAACATCACCGGGAACCATTTATGCCCGGGACATGACGCCCCAGGCGCGGATGACGTTGTCAGTATAACCGGCGAACAGAGTCTGGCCGTCAGCGGACCAAGCAAGGCTGACACACTCAGGGTCGTTGCTCTTCTT
This sequence comes from Cordyceps fumosorosea ARSEF 2679, assembly GCF_001636725.1. Lineage (NCBI taxonomy): Eukaryota > Fungi > Ascomycota > Sordariomycetes > Hypocreales > Cordycipitaceae > Cordyceps > Cordyceps fumosorosea. Next base: position 62,794 of record NW_017387341.1, on the reverse strand, counting down.
TCCGGCCCCGGTCTCGGTCTCAGTGAAGTCGGGCTTGAGCTCGTCCACCTTGCTCTTCTTCTCGAGATCGAAGATGATGATGCTGGTCGAGGTAGCAGCGCAGAGCCAGTAACGGTTGGGCGAGAAGACGAGAGCGTGGATCTCGTTGTTGGCGTTGAGGGAGTACAGATGCTTGGACTCGTTGAGGTCCCACAGCATGGTCGTGCCGTCCTTGCCACCAGACGCGCAGAGAGAGCCATCGGGAGAGATGGTGACGGTGTTGATGTAGCCGGTGTGGCCGATGTGGTCGGTCTGCAGCTTGCAGGAAGAAAGCTCCCAAACCTATAGCCGGTTAGTCTCATGGGCCACGCGAGAATCTCAAGCGATGAATAGCAGTGAAGAACGAATGTACGTTCAAAATCAGGGCAAAGGTGTTAAATGGTCTCATGGCCTCAGGGGCTCTGAAGTAGCAAATACTTTGAGTTTGCAAGCATCATGTAGATAAATGTGAATTACGGGAAAAGGCATGAAATCACTGACCTTGACGAGCTTGTCCCAGCCGCTGGAAACAATGACAGGGTTCTGGGGGTTGGGGCTGAAGCGGACGCAAGAAACCCACTCAGTATGGCCCTTCTCAGAGATGGTGTACTTGCAATCGCCGAGCGTGTTCCAGAGCTTGATGGTGCGGTCGCGCGAGCCGGAAACGATCTGGCGGTTGTCGGCAGAGAAGGAAACGGAGAGAACATCGTTAGTGTGGCCAACGAAGCGGCGGGTGGTGGTGCCGGTGGCGAGCTCCCAGAGACGAAGAGTCTTGTCCCAAGAGGCGGACAGAGCATAGGCGCCATCGGAGGAGATAACCTGACCAGAAAATTAGCCGAGCATGTCCACCGTCGAACTCAACCAGTCGTAGTGGTAACATACACAGTCCGAGACGATGTGGGAATGGCCGTGCAGAGAGCGCTTGGGGTAGCCGTACTCCGTCTCGTCACGGGTGAGGTTCCAAATGATCAGAGTCTTGTCTCGGGATCCGGAGAGAAGCATGTTGGGGCTAGGGGGACAGTCAGTAAGCTGCGATGTAGACAGTATCGTAGTCGCCGTAGTCGCGAGTATTCGGGTGTTCGTACTTCTCCATGGAAGTGGCCAAGCTGGTGACCCAGCCATTCTGGACAAACGTTAGCATACTAGGTAACGAAAACGCCATGACATTACAGCATGCTGAGGATTTTCCAAAGCATGCGCGGCCACAAGCATCTCGGAAAAACGTACGTGGCCCTTGAGGGTTCCCTTGAGGATCAATTGTTCAGCCATTGCAGCGGTCCTAGGGTCGATGTGGAAGGTTCGACGTGTGAGGTTGGGAGGATTCCAAGTCAAAGGCAGCTTCTGGTCAGTGAAAACCTATGGGCCAGTCTGCCTGTATGCAACCCCCGCCGAAATTGTGATTTTTTTTGTGCGGGTTCGAAATTAGGGCCGCAAGACTGTACCCCACTTTGGCGAATTTACGGCTATCCCTTCGTTAGCGCCTTATCTCAAGCTGCGGGTGTAACTACATAGGTACAAATACGTAGGGAGGCAACTGCCCTGCGACAAAGTGACATTTCACCAAATGTAGTGTATCAAGGTATCTAAAGATAACTTTATCTACCTCATGTGGCATTCGGCATGCTGACATTGCTTTGTGGTGTGAGCCATCTAGTGTATACCTCTGTACTTAGGTATTCAAGCGCCTACGAAATGGTGCTGCTGACAGCACGAAGAACAAACATGAGCAAACCAAGGAGTTTTCATCTGATCAGGTCGAAAATTAATCCATTGAACCAAGCCAGCTAAATATTGCTGCGTGGTGTGAAATTGGAAAGAAAATGCTATGCTTAATAAGTGCATCTTGGTGCGCGTGGGTATCGTGGATGCAAAATTTCTCGAGCCTTGTTTGCATTTGGGCGGAACATGTTCAACTGTGCAGGTTCAATTAAAGCGTCAAGAGCTCTTTCCAGGAACAGTGGCCGATCTCTGACCTGTGCGTGAGACATCTTTGCGGGAGAATGCCACATCTCCATTCACAATCATGCTGTGATCTGCGATTTCAACTCGACCCGTGGCTGTGTCTTTTGAGGTTCCTCCCATGAATCGTTTCATGGTTGACTCCCATAATCTGAAACGCTCTTTACCTTGATTATCTCTCTCCACAAGGGCCTTGGCTTCCTTCTGATTTCGCATCTTTGAGGCGCGTACTAGACGCCTCAGGGCATCTTCGCCCTGCTGAGCATTCAGTGCAGCTTCCTCGCGTATTTTCTGCGAGTCACGGGACATGGCGTTATCTTGCGGCGTGAATTTATATGTATGTTTGCTGGGGAAATCGGGAAACGTCGATGGAATGTATGATTTTGCGTCCTTGTCGGCCTGGCCACTAAGTTCAGAGCCAAGTAATGGGAGCGCTTTGAACTCGAATGACTGATGGGACTGGTTGTTATGAATAGAAATTGGCGCAGAATTTATTGACATGGGATTCTTCAAATGTGGTGTCAATGATGACATCGGTAGATTGTAGCGCTTGAGCATATTCTCGAAATCGGAAGGTATGGGGTGCTCGCGCCGCGACGCGATTGCCAGTCTCTTTGTTTCTTCGATAATTGATTCTAGATCTGCAAAACAGGTCAGAGATACTTTCGTAGCACTTGGTTGTGATTTCGAAAACATACAAGCTTCTACCAGCCCGGTAAAGCTCTCCATAACTTGGGGAGAGGTAGATTCGAAACCGATATGCGACGCAACAAGCGCTATAGACCGTTGAATACCGAACCGTGCATTGAAGTGCTGTGTCGATGGAAATTTCACTTCATTGATGTAGCCATCCATCGCATCGTTGAGTGTAGCTGGCGAGAAGGCATCCTCCATGACAGAGTCCTCGTCTTCAACACGCCGTCGCTTCGTGACAACTTCCTCGAGCGACAAGGGCGCTTCGCGCTTTTCAGACATGCTGAGTTGATGCGCAGGAGAGAAACCAGGCTGATTTGCAAAAAGCGACAGGGTTTACTTGGCAGACACGAGTTGAAATAACGTGTTGAGCTGGTGCACGTCCTGAACCGGAGGAGGTTGGGTGCGGGAAGTTGGCGCAACACGAATTTAGTGGAGCTGCTGCTGCTTTCTTAGGACGGAGGTCCAGCTTCCGTTTTGTTGTACTGTCCTGTTGGAGCAAGGTACCTGCGCCCTCATGAGCGTTGATAGGTACTGTACATAGGTAGTTATTTACCTCTCGCAGATATTTTAGGTAAGATAACCTGACAGAAGACAAATACATGCTGCCACCTACTGTAAACAGAGCTGGACGCGGAGCTTGAAACCTCATATTTTGCAGGCCCATGCAATGGCGGCCTGACAGAGTCTAGCTGGTCACTGGTAATAATCGTAAAGGGCTTCCGTGGCGGGGCTTGGAGGTTGGAGTCTCACCAACAAACGGTCGCACGGGGCGAGAGCCTCTACCACCTCTCAATAACCCCGCCCCGATAGATACGACCATGAACCTGACTAAAAACATACAACCCTCTGAAAGTGTAACGAAAAGGCATCCAGCTGCCAAAAATGTTCAAGTTTGATCAAGTAGCCCTACCACAGCTACTAATACGGAAGGCCCTGGTCATTGTTGATTTTCAGCAAGATTTCGTCGGTGAAAACGCAGCGATACCGATAACACTCCCTGACGGATATGCCAACAGAACAGTACGTTTGGCAAAGGCATTTCGTCGCATTGGCGACGTTGTTTGGGTAAACTCGAGGTTTGAGGAGGTAAGGCCTCCGTATGATGAGCACATGGAAGACCCAGCACCCGGGCACTCGGACTTCCAAGGTCCAACAGCAAGCTGCGACGCGTTCTTGAGTTACGAGAAAGCCCAATGCATGCTTTCTTCCAAGATTGGAGCCGAGGTACCACAGACTGTCAAAGATGATGATTATGCTGAGAAGACCGACGTCTTCTTTTTGAAATCTCATTATTCTGCCTTTGAGGGAACCGGTTTGCTGCGCCTTCTTCGAGCAAGAATGACCATGGAAGTTTACGTTTGCGGATCTCTGATTAATGCTGGCGTGTATGCCACAACTGTGGATGCAGCTGGGCACGGTTTCGTGATCACCCTCGTGGAGGATTGTTGCGGCTATTCAAACGAGGGTAGGCAGATCAAGGCCATAAAAACGCTCCAAATTTTGACCGGCTGCGACCTGTCAACATCAGCCGAGATCGTGCAGGATAAGACCCCAAGTCCGCCTGCATTTGACCTTGATAGAACAAGCTGCATGCATGAAAGCGGTGGCGACGACATTGCAGAGTCCATGGGGGCCCTAACGCTAGATACCACTATTGCGCCACGCGCGGCTGAAGCTGGCGCTATGCAAGGTATGCAGGCAGCGAAAGTTATCGGGAGAAGACAAAGGAAACTGTTGGAAGCAGCTTGACTGACCAAACATGTATAGGCGAACCTGGAAAAACAGTTACTACTTCTAAAACTGTTTTAGACAGCACGCTCGCCAATATCTTGCCAAAGGACATCTCGAACAACCACAACATCCCGAATCACACAGCACCAATGAATGCCTCCGAGCCAAGCAATACAGACGCCCAACAAAACGATCAACAACTCCATGGCCTCTGCGAAGGGGATACCGACGTAATTGAAAATCTTCTATCTCCAGAGCTGGAAGCTGGCATTTTCGAGACTCTAAGCAAAGAAGTCCAATGGCAACGCATGTCGCACCAGGGTGGTGAGGTCCCTCGCCTGGTTGCTGTACAGGGAGAGGTGGGCAGTGATGGGAGTGTTCCGATATACCGTCATCCATCTGACGAGTCGCCGAGGCTACTGCCATTTTCCCCGACAGTTCTGGCAATCAAGGCGGTCACAGAGGAGCAGCTCGGCCACTCATTGAACCACGTTCTCATACAATTTTATCGAGATGGAAAGGACTACATCTCCGAGCATAGCGACAAGACGTTAGATATTGTGCGCGGCTCATTCATCGCAAACGTGAGCCTTGGCGCCAAAAGGACAATGATGCTTCGAACAAAAAGAGCGGATAAGGACCCTTCCAGTGATGAACAGCATGCGTCTAGCGGTGGCCGCAAGGTGCAGCGAGCGCCACTACCACATAATTCCCTTTGCCGCATGGGACTCAGGACCAATATGAAATGGCTTCACTCTATTCGACAAGATAAGAGGGCTGAAAGGGAAAAGTCCCCAGATGAGCTTGCCTACGAAGGGGGCCGCATTTCATTGACGTTCAGACAAATCGGTACCTTCTTAGGCAAGGACGAAACAAAAATCTGGGGACAAGGAGCAACCGCAAAAACCCCCGATGATGCCCAAAACGTCCTCAACGGGCAAACGGAGGAAAGTATCAAGATGCTTCGTGCCTTCGGCACAGAGAACCATTCCTCAAATTTCGATTGGGATGCCTACTACGGCATAGGCTTCGATGTTCTGCATTTGCGCAGTGCACCGAGGTTCTTCTCATCCACAGACGCAATAGTCAATATGAGGATCAGCATGATGCTTGCAGAGTATGAAGTTGGGTACGCCAGCGGTAGCATTACCCAGTCAAAGAAATCTGCCACCTTTGCGAGCAGCAGGCAAAGCACTTCGGACGATGTTTTCATCAAATATGTCGACAACGACGACGACAAAACTGAAGTGACAGGTGATTTAGCCATCATGCTCTATTTGCATGCGAACCATCAGAAGAAGAAAAGCGTAGTGATGCCAGGAGAGCTTGCCAATCAATTCACTCTCTTTCAGAAATCCCTCTCTTTACTTACGACATGGCGCGAAATCATCAGAAGCATTGAAGACGATCAATCGCTGCTCATTGCCTTGAAAGGTGAGCTGCAGCAATGGGAGTTATGCACGCCAGGCGCGGATTTTATTGGAGGCAATCGCCCAGGCCTAGCAGATTTTGCGCTGTGGCCTGTCTTACATTCGATGATTGAGAGGTGCGGAAGCGACGTGCTGGCCGAGTTTAGAGCCCTTGGCAGTTATTACACGGCACTGAGAATGCGGCCCAGTACTGTCAAGATGCTGGATAGGTTGCAGCAGACCTAGGTGGTAAACTGGAATATTACTGGACAAAGTTAGTTAAATTAAATGCGCTGTTGGTTTGCAATTGCTTCCCAAGAGCCGCTTTGAAAGTGCAGAAGCAAAAGAAACGGTATAGAATTGCTAAGCTCGCGCTGGATAATGATTCAGAACTCTGTAAACACCGCAACTCCCTAAATAATAAGACATTTGGCCGATAAATCACAACATAAAACTCTATCAATGTTGTGTTATATAAAAGGCCATCGGCCTGATAACCTTTTGATGTATCCGTTGAATCGATCCGTAACATAATTCGACAAAACTTGTCATGAGCAGGTTAATCCTGCGTCGCTGGACAGCACGCCGACCGTGCACCTCTGTTTATGATTAAAATGCTGCATCGCATTAATGAACAAGAAAAGAAGAAAATATATTCAAACATAGTAGGCTGATAATTTACTGGGCGGAGTCCCAGGGAAGGGGATAGGTGCCGACCCAGTCAGAGACTTCGCTGCGGAGCTGTACAATCTCAGTATCGCTGTCGCCGTTGCCAACGTGGTTGAGGAAGAGTTTGAGCTTTCCGGGGCTCTTTTCACCGCCCTCCTTGGCAGCGGCCCTGACAACCTTGTCGAGTCGAACGGCAATGGCAACGGCACGATCAACAATGTCGGCAACGCGGACAAAGTCATTCTCATTGAAGCCACGACTGGTCATGGCGGGTGTACCCATGCGAAGACCACCAGGAACAAGAGCAGAGCGGTCGCCAGGCACTGTGTTCTTGTTGGCAGCGATACCAACAAGTTCGAGGATACGTTCGACGCGTCCGCCGTCCACACCATTCGGCTTAAGGTCAGCAAGAACCAGGTGGTTGTCTGTACCACCGCTGACAAGGCTATAACCAAGGCCCCCCTTGCTCTTATCATCACCAAGACGCTTGGCGAATGCCTTAGAGTTAGCGAGGACTTGAGACTGGTAGGCGTGGAAATCGGGGGTTTGAGCTTGCTTCAGAGCGACGGAAAGAGCGGTAATAGTATGGTTATGGGGGCCGCCCTGGTGGCCAGGAAAGACGGAGTTGTTGATGGGACCTTCAAGGTTGTACATCTCATCCACCTTCGTCTTTGGGTTTTGGCGTCTGACGCCCTTGCGGAAAAAAATGAGTGCACCGCGAGGACCACGTAGACTCTTGTGGCTGGTAGTGGTGACAATATCAGCATGCTGGAAGGGCCCAGGAAGCACCTTAGCGGCAACAAGGCCCGAGATATGAGCCATGTCTGCGAGCATGTAGGCGTTGATCTTATCGCAGATCTCGCGAATACGCTTGTAGTCAATCAGGCGACTGTAAGCACTGGCACCCGCAACGATGATCTTGGGCCGGTAGAGAAGAGCGAGCTCCTCAAGCTTCTCGTAATCAATGAATCCGGTCTTCTCGTCCAGGCGGTAAGGAACAGTCTCGAAGTACTTGGAGACGGACGAGATCTTCTTCGTGGGAGTCTGGTAACCGTGCGACAAGTGGCCTCCATGGGGCAAGTCGAGGCCCATGAGACGGTCATGAGTATCCATTAGCGCCGAATAGACGTAGAGGTTGGCAGGGGCACCGGAAAGAGCTGCGCCCGGGATTAATGTGTGATTCTCATGCGATTGAATAGAGGTTGCTTACGCTGAACATTCACGCCCCAGTTGCTAGCATCCAGGCCGAAGGCCTCAAGGGCGCGCTGCTGGCAAAGCCGTTCGGACTGATCAATGAATTCGTTACCCCCATAGTAGCGGGCACCAGGGTAGCCCTCGGAGTACTTGTCTGGTCATTGCTAATTAGCCGCGTCGAAGTCGACAAAGGTCTTGATAATGCCTACTCTGCATAACGCTGCCGAGAGCATCGAGAACTGCCTGCGAAGTGAAGTTCTCGGAGGGAATCAAGTTGATAAAATGCTTCTGACGGTTTTTCTCCTGTAAAGGCATTAGATCTACTGAAAGTAACACAGGTGACGATTATTGCACACACCTTCTCAATGATGTCAAAAACGGCAGGGTCAGCCTTGGAGAGGTGAGCGGAAAGGAGCTGTGAAAGTTTGGATTAGCATTGGCACCAATTGGACTCGGAACCTGGGCAGCAGCTTCATACCTGCTGCTGGCCATCGAGCGCAATGGAGGAGTTGGTGCGGCGAGCAAAGCTGCGCACAGTGGCGTGGGCGACCATTGGACGCGAGGTGCCGCGAAGAGCAGCAGAAGTGCCACGAATAGTAGGTATCGACATTTTGACGGAAGCGGGTGCAAGAGCTTCGATCGCGTAGGGTCGTTTGGGGGCACGCAAGGCTGGTTGGGACGCTGTGCTAGCTGTCGTCAAGACGGACGGAACAGAACAGAACGGAACAGCAGCTGATAGCGACGGGTTTAGAATTCCAAAGAGGGAAGGATCAGTAGGTCAGTGAAGGAAGAAAAACCAAGGGCCGTGACAGGCTGTTGGGAATATCGTGTCAGGCAGGTGCGTCTGGAGCCGGGGCTGTCTTAAGAAATGGGAGAGCCGATGGGCTCCGACCGGCGGTACCCGTGAGAAACGCAGGCTCCCGTTGCCCCGCATCCAAATACTGGTTGGCCACACCAGAGCCAAACATGTCTTCCATTACGCTACAGTTTGCAGCACAAGCAGCGCCTGGGCCCATTGGCTCCATATTACTACCTCTGACAAGCAAGACCTTCGCCGATATGTTTAGGTAACAAATACATAACAGACTTGACAACGGCAATTCCGGTCGCGATTCATCGTACCACCCTGATCTAAGATATGTACAAAATCTGTGAAGAATCTCGCCTACCGCCTAGTACCTTTTAAGAAAATCACATGTTTGGGGCGCAAACTATTCAGTCAGATGTAGCCAGTATGTCTCATAATGAGTGCGACAATCTTCTCGTCTCGGATACGTAATTCAGTATTCTGGCGGACTTGGACTCGAGGTGTACAGCATCTGTGGGTTGCATTTACTTGCCTTTGATATTTCTTGCAGTTATTATTTTCTTGCAGTTATTATTTTCTTGCAGTTCGACACGCTGCCGCGGACAGTAGACCGCACTTCATTTTTCGTGGGCAGGGGACTGGCGTCTCGTGCTTAGTAACCAACTCAAGAAAGCTTTAAAAATGCTTCAGGTCCCCCACACGTTGAGTTTTCCTTTCTTCTGTATCAACTAAATTGGGCGTGAAGAGACCGCCAAGTGCATCATATCGTACTTCCGCATCAAGCGGGAGCATGCTGATATGCCTCGGTACACCTCACCACCTTTTTGGGGCAATTTGAAGGAACCTGATCCAATCTCTAGTTGATCATTTCGGTACACTCTTTGCGCCGTCGCCTGGCGAGCGCGTACCCAACCTCGATATTCATCCACTGTCAAGTTCCGGTCTCGAAGCCGGACGTAGCTTTATTTGGCCCCTGGTTCTTTTCCTTTCTTTTCTTTAGATACATTTTTGTGTTCCTAGATGGCTATATTTTTCGTAACTGATGGCAACCGGTACCGGCTATGCATTCCTCTCTAATACAACTCATACTGCGTACAGGTCTGCTGCGGCGTTGACTGCTTCATACATTCAGCATTGATGTGCAGGTTATAGAAGTCCAACGCTGATTCTCCCATTATAAAGGAACGTTCGGATTCCCCTGTCATGCTATCTCTACTGGGCTATCTCAAACAGCCGAAGGGTACGTCCGTAATTAGACATCACTTCCATTGCATGCAGCACATGATCTGAGTGGGTAAAAATGGTTCACTTTTGTTCTTTTTTTGTCATCAATGCGCGTTACATATTGCACTGGTCCGAGAGGTGGCCATATTATGTGTAGCGCACCGCCAGTAGCCTTCCATCCGTGAGCATATGGACTTCATTTTCAATGCTACATGCCACAAACCCCGCTGGTACAAGTGAATAACCAGAAGGGCATAAAACAAGACCCAACCCGTAGACTCCAAATGCAGCCCTTCTCCAGACATCGGCAACGTTTATGTAGTCTACTCCTCGTCGGCAAGCATAGCAGTTCGCTTGGCAGCGGCTCTCTCCTGCTTGCGCTCTCTGGCAGCCTTGGTCTTCGCACGCTTGGCATCCATTTCGTCCTTGAGAGCCTTCTCGCGCTGCTTCTCGGCCTTGGCGCGGTGAATCTGTTCCACATCATGTCAGCCATTTGGTCAAGCTCGAACAACATTGTATTGTTTCCCAAGTCGTAACGTACGTGCTCAACAAGGGCGCGCTTGTGCTTGAAGGTGTTACCCTTGCTCAGATGATAGAGCTCGTGGTACAGGTGCTTGTCGATCTTGCCGCTGGCGCGGTACTTGACGAGAAGGCGGCGGAGGACGCGGAGGCGGCGCATCCAAAGGACCTGCGACGGCATACGCGCGTCAGCAGTACCTTTGCGCTTACCGTAACCACGGTGGCGGCCGACTCTGCGGGCAAGGTTGAGCTCGCGGGCGCGCGAACGCGAGTGCATCGTCACGGGCTTTCGGATGATGAGGCCATCGGCGACAAGCTTGCGAATGGTCTGGCGGGAGTTGGCGTTGGAGATTTCGCTCTGCTCGTTAGGGTCGAGCCAGATCTTGCGCTTTCCGCAGCCGACAACGGAGGCCGCGAGGCGCTTCTGAGTTCGCAGGTTGACCCTGAAAGAGGTCATTCGTTAGCATATCAGCCCAATATATCGTCTCTGTGTCATCTTCGATCGGCTCGATTTCATCAGATGAGATGTTGTCAATCTCCCGCAATTGAATTCCGCGCCGCATTGTCCTCCATTGAGTAGCTACTCACATCTTGAATATCGGTGGTGGCGATGGTCGTTCCTCGATATTTGTGAGGGAGGTTAAAGATTTGGGAGGGGTTTCGGGAAGCCAAAAATTCTTGGGGCGCGCACATTCACCACAGAGTTTGTGGGTTCACGTGCACTAAGCCCAAAATACTCCACTAAGCGAGGGCTGTGATGAGGTAAGACGGTGAGGCTATTTGTAGTCACGTGATATCAAATAGTTGTTGACACAGGGAGGTTAGTTATGTAGCATAGGTGACTATGTATGTAAGTAGCTATGTAGCTATCTGCACAACAAGCCCCTGTCCTCATGTTCCTTCAAAATACATTGTAAATCGATTCTATTTTTTTTTTGAAAAAAAATCTCACCAGGCTTATGTCTTGCTACTATGTAAAACTCTCCCCTTCAATCTCTACTTGGCCAACACTCCAAATCTCACGCTCGTCTTCTTGCTCGTCGTTGGATAGACCGAGACCACCTTGTCCCCCTTCGGCCTCTCTTCTTTCACGGGCCTGAATACCCAAGCGGGTTGCGACGCGCTTAAAGTAATCAGTCATGCTTCTCTTCGTATTTGTTGGCAGATCTGCCCCCGGCCCGGCCATGTACTTATCAAAAATCCTGCTCTCTTCCTCTACGACGCTGAAGAGTTCCACGAACGCCGCCTCGGCTGCCAGCTTAACGGGGATAGCAGGGTCTCGAACGCTCGAGAATATCGGCGTGGCTAGCAGTGGTACATGAGGCCGGACAAGTTCCATGTTTGTTCGGCTCACCGTGCGTACGATAACCAAGGCTAGTCTCCGAGAATCCGAGGGGGAGCCCGGCTGAATAATTTTGGCAAGTCCCTCGAAGATATTCTTTGTAGCGTCAAAGCTTTTAGGAGGTGATGAGAGAAGCAATTTGCCAGCCGCCAAGATGTAATTGTCTCCGACAAAGGTCTGAGTCCCGAAGTTAGTATTCGTTTAAAGACATGTGAAAACATAGGAGGGCATATCGAGATTAACATACTGGTTTCGCAGTCATGCCCTGGCAGAGAAGGTCGGGCAGCTCCTCCGCCACAGAACTCCGGACCAAAACTTCCGGGGACTCGGCCAAGACAGCGTTCAAGGCAAGCGCTGATGATAAATTGAAGTTTGCTGACACCACACGGTTGCGTAATAAGCTTGCTGCAGCTTCTTCGGGTACGTTCTTTATCAAGGCGCCCAGAAGCTGTGCATTTGTGATTGCCATGGAAGAATCGCTTTCGTCAACATCGCTATCAATCAGAGACAATATCGCCGTGCGGGAAGGTTGACCCATGTTCGCGCCTGCCCTGCTAATAACCTCATACAAGGCCTTGAGCATGGCCTTTTTCACGCCTGCATCTGTAGTCTTCGATCCGGTAACGAGTTCGGCAATAAGAGGGTCGATTCGTGGAGTATACCTGATCAACGTTCCAAGAGCCTTGGCAGCTCTTGTGCGCAGAACCTCGCTCGAGCCGTCGGCCAAAGACTTGGCAAATGTTCTTTGCAGTTGAGGTAGGAAGGGTTTCAACGCGGCAGGCATCTTCTCCAGCAGGTTGTTGAGAGTCATCAAAATGGCAGACTTCACGTCGGTTGACCGTTCTGACACAACGCGAATAAGCGGACCAGTGATTTGCGTGACAAATGGCTTCAGACTGGCTTCGCTAGTGCGGTCAATAATATCCGAAATGCCCAGAGCAGCTTGTACACGCTGATCCGCTGTACCATTCATCAGACCCTGCAGGAAAATAGGTAAAATAGCGTTAATGCCTTTAGGCAGCTCGAATCCTCGCAGATTTGCTCCTGCGACACCGACGCGCTGTAGTGTCTGTCGAGTTGATGGAACGAGGGATTCCATTTCCTCCTTCCTGAGTTTCTTAGTGAATGCGCTTAATGCTCCCCATGAAGCCTGTACCACCGCAGTATCGCTATCGTCGAAGGAGTTGAGCAGCGAACGAATGATATCCTGGTTGTATCGCGAGTACTCCACCGTAGCCGCAGCAAAGAATCTTGTCAGGTGACGGGCGGTCGCAGCACGCCATTGATGATCGTCATGCTTGAGCAGACCCAGGAGAACGTTCATGACGGTATTGAGACCATCATACTCGTCAATGGACTGTATGACCGTATCAAAAGACCGCTCCAATTCGCCACGCAATTCATCCTCTGTGCAGTTGATCTCATTTTCGAGCAGGGATGTGATAATGTTGGGCAACCTGCGATTCATAGAGGGGCCCGCGACACGAGAAAGTGATGCAAGGGCCTTCGCGTCGAATGCAGAGATTGGTGGGCTGGTGAGCGTGGGGATGAGATTTGGCAGAATGATGTTGGATCTAGTAGTGTCTGTCAAGAGGGTCAATAATGCTGACAGAGCATTATCTGCTTCGCTATCCGAGCGAAGTAGGTTGAGCAAATATGGGAGAACTTGATCTACAGCCCGCTTGCCAAAGATGCTCTGCAGGGAGTCAAATGCTTCAGCAGCGGCTTCCCGTACTTCATCATCAGAATCGATAAGCGCGGTTCGCACAACAGCAATGAGAGTCTTGTCATGCTCCTCGAGCGCCTCGGGTGTAGCAGAGGAGATGAGTTCTCTAAGGGCCAGGCAGATGCCTTGCTTGGCATCTGAGTCGGTGGAGGTCTGCAAGCCCTCATCTAGCGTAGGAAGCAAGCTCGCAAGAACGCCATCTCCAGCCTTTCGAATCAGCTCGCCTAAAGCGTTGCTGGCGATAACTTTGTGCTCCATGTTGGAACTGCCTAGGCGTCGAATAATAAGGTAGATCAAAGTCGGCACCAATTCCTTTAGAGTCCTGGGGTTGTGCACCAATGCCTTCCAGACCGAGATGGCAGCAGATCGAACAGCACCAGAAGTATCGCAGCGGCAAACATACAGTGCAGAGAGAATCTTGTTGCGCTTTTCTTCTCCTAGAGTCTCCTTAAGCGAGGCACCTGCTTCTTTGATGGCTTCGTCGTCATCCTCGTCAATTTCAGTGTTGGCCTTGATGCCAGTGAGGTTGAAAAGCAGATCCCCAACAAGCTCGACTGAGCTCAGCCGAATCCTGTAGCTATCATCTGCTAAACCACGCTCTAGCTCTGGTAGCAAAAGGTCCACAGCGCGGACGGCAAAGTTTTTGACCAAGAGGCGACCAGCGCGCAGAGCGGTATCTCGAATTGATTCAATGTCGTCAGCGAGGCCAGCCAAGATAGGTGGAACGATCCGGCCGAGGTAGTTGGCAAAACTATTACCAAAACAGACAGGAAGGAAAATAAAGAGTGACATGAATCCTTCTCTGACGGCCGGTTTAGAAGAGTCAACATTTTGCAAAATTGTCGGTAGTGTCTCCTCCAGTCTTGTCGTGCCAAGCCCGGCAAGGACCTCACTTAAAGCTTGGGCCGAACCAAGACGGTCGCCGGCACCAGTATCAGACTTCAGGGTCTGCATCAAGCCGGGGATAAGATCGGGTAGAGCATCCTCTCCGAGCTTCTCAACAAGTGAACCCAGTGCTCTTGACGCTGTAGCTCTAGTTGTCGGGACAGGATCCACGGCGGCAACTTTCAGGCCAGCAACCAGAATCGGAAGATGAGCAATGATATCCTTCTTTTCAGTCAAGTGAGCCAGACTACCAATAACCTGGGCAGCTTTGCGTTTGGTGTTAGAGCGGTCACCGAGACCTCTCTGGAGTATCCTTGTCACCAGAGCTAGAGATGGTGCATCAAGATAATGAACAAACTGGACTTTGATAAGGGAATCGAGTGCCTCATCTGTGTACTTGGTAGGGTCACTCAAGGCTTTCAGGAGAATATCAACCAAGCCCTTGATTTCCGGATTGTTGATAACCTCACCAAATCGTTTCAGACTCCGGTTTGCCGCTGCGCGTACTTCCTTGTGGCTATCGTTCAACACGCCGGTGAGAGGGGGAATGATGTCGGGCAAACTAGTGGCGAGCTGGTTTGGGTCAAGGTAGGCCATTGCACCGAGCAAATCACAAGCGCCACGCTTACTTCTCCATTGCTGATCGTCAAGACCGCCAAGAAGGGTAGGCATTATTTTTTTGACACCATAAGAGCTAAGTTTGCCGAAGCAGGCCTTCGCAGCCGCCAAGCAAGCATCACGAACGTCGCCATTGCTATCACCGAATCCGCCCAAGAGTTGGGGAACAATTTGTATGACGTAAGGCTCGAACAGCCGTCCAAGAACAGTTGAAAGAAGTTCAAATGCAATCAACGCCGCTTCTCTCTGCTGTGCATCTTTTTTGTTTTCCAAGGCAGCGCTGAGATTGGAAATGATACGATAGTCGCGCAGCGCCCCGATCCCTCGGCCCCGAACAGCCCCTGCCAAGCCGTACGCTGCTCCTCTCTGCACCGCATATTTCCTTGAATTGAGGAGCTCAGTCATAATTTGCTCGATGTATTTGGATGTGTTCTCGGGGTACGCCTTAATAAGTGGGGGAAGGCATTCTGCGATCGCGAACTGCACAGTTTCGGACGGTGTACTGAGAGTACCAAGGAGGCGCTGGATAACAACTGGAATCTTGGTGTCCCCAGGTCGAAGATGACTGGCAAGAGCGCCATAGCAAATGATGACAGCTTCATTCAATCGATCGGCAGCATCATTGCTCTTGTCGCCATTCTCAAGAGTCGCTTCGAATCTCTTCATTAGGGTTTCAACCATGGCCTTGCCATGGCTATCGATAGCCCTGAGAGCAGCATCTAACATTTCGCCACGAACATTGCCATTGGTGTCAGCAAAAGGGCCGGACTCTATGAGATACACAAAGAGCGCCTCCAGCTGTGTAGCGTCGAGTATAGGAGATATCTCTTTGAATGCAGTGGCAATGCCTTGCCTGGCCTCCCAGGGATCAGAGAGATTCATTTTGATAGGGATACCGTACTCGTCAAGCTTCTGTGCTCTTGGTTTTGCAAATTCGATATAGGATTTCTTCAACTGCGACAGTAGAGACTCAATGACGCTTTTTCGCGAGGCAACTGCTTCAGCAATTGATCTAGCAGCCGATCTGCGCAGCTGTGCATCATTACTCTCCAAGTACGGCAACAAGGTAGCAATGGCGGACTCCCTGATAGAAAACTCACTTTCCTCCCAAATTTCGCGACCAAGCTCCCTGTTTTCTTCCAGATCGTCATGGCTTGCTAACCAAATCTCATCAGAATATTGCAACTCTGTCATATCAACCTCGGCACTGATTGATTGCAAAATAGCTGTCCGGACTGTGCCAGAAGGGACAGTTGAGCCCTTGGCGAGGACGCGTATCTCGCTCTGGCTGATGTTGGGAGCAATGCAGCGGCAGATGTCCGCAAAGCAGTCTTTTATGATCTTGTAGTGCTGTGTGTACCGTTGCATCGCGTCGATCAATGCTGTAAAAACTTCGGCACGCGGGAGTGACTCATCCTCACAAACATCAGTGTGGAAAGATATGACTTCCACAGCCAGGACGATTTGAGCGTCGCGATCATCGTCAGTTGCTCCAACGCCGCCAGTACGTAGGATGTCAAGCAGCAGAGGCAACACGTAGGTCAGGGTAGCGACATCGAAGGGCCGTTGCTCACCGGCAAACCTCAATCGATAAAGTGTTCTTGTCACAAGATCCTCGAGAGGCTCTTCGTAGTAGTTTTCAGGCAGTGCCACATCGTTCAGTCGCAGCGTAGCGGCGCCAATAAAAGGTCGCATGGCTCCAAGCCTCATCGAGATCTTCTCAGAGCACTTCAAAAAGGCTGTCGCGACGACCTCCTCGACGACGAAAGATGCACCTTCCTCGATGGCATTAAGCAGAAGTCTCACGGATTGGCCGAGCCATAATGTAGCGTCTGTTGGAGGACCGCTGGCCAACGCTTCGATAACACCAACGCCCCGGTTGATCCTTGCTTGCAACTCTCGCACCGAGTCCCGGATAGTCTCTTCTTTCCTCAACTGGGCATTTACTTTTGACGCCTCTTCGCTAGATAGTTTCTTGCTTTGAGGTTTTCTTTGCTCAATTTGGGTTCGAGCGTCTTGCTCCCACCTGGAAATATCTTCAGCGGCACTCTTCTTGTTGGGAAGAACGCCCTTCGCTTTCTTTCCAAGAACGTCCACAAAGCATGTTCCTTCAGGTGTTCTGAAAATTGCCATTTCTAGCGGGCCAATAGAGCGAAGGTCGTCAGGGTTCAAATCTCGCGCAACCAGCTCCAGAAGTCGGGGGACAATTATATCCGGTGCAACAAATGCGAGTTCAGCTGCAGCATTATACGCCGCCTGCCTAAGAATTGCAGGCTGATGCGAATCGTTAGCATTTTGCTCGGAAAATGCGTAAATCTTGTCGGTACTTACGTTCTCAGGGGCAGCTCTAGTCCCGATCTCCTTCAGTACATGATCGCGATGTTTACGTGCCAGTTCGCCGGGATCAATGCCCATTCGAATGACAGTATCAATCCAATTCGAGCCGGTGATAAGTTCTGGTTGCGCCAGGACTATCATTGAGCAGGCTTGCTCTTCCAAGTACTTTTTGATTTCTGATTCATCGTTGCTGGGCATCTCTGTAGGATTGAGAGATATCGACCTAAGCACTCTGGCAAAATTTGCGCTTTCCTGCTTCACATCTTTCCCACTGCTTTGCAGCTGACCAAGGGCACTCCATAACCCATCAATGATGAAGCTGGATATAACGTTGGGTCGTTCTGCGTACAGCCTCGACAAAACTTTTGAACTTCTCCGCTGCAAAGTAGGGGCAACAGAGTGAGCGGAAATGAGGTATGCCATAGCTTCGGCCCACGCTCGTGAGATAGCTTCACCACTCAGAATTGTGAGGTGCTCCGACGAAGCGGCTAGCGCGCGAAGAAGCCAGGATAGGTCTTCCTCAGTATTGGCCTTGCTATAAATTCTCGCATTCAGCAAAATAGGTTGCTTATCTGTGACATTCAGTGCTCTGTTGGCGATGTCTGCTTTGGCCAACAGCTGTGTCAGATTAGAATTCTGATATTGATTGTCGAGCCTCTTGTGCAGAGCGATGAGAACATAAGCTCCCACTATCAACCCACTCTGTGCAGCCGCTGCAGGATTTGATGCAACCTCGTCTAGAGTCGTCAGTAGTCTTGGTATGATGGCTTCAACGAACGCATTGGTGTTGGCTACTGAGGAAGCATCAGTATTGTTCCACAAGATCTGCCCGGCACTCAGAATCCAAAGTTTCTTGATTGGTGCCTTTTTCTCTGCAAGGCCCTTAACAAGTGCCTCTTGAGTACCCGTGGGAACGGTCTTGTTGCTCCTCAATGTGAAACTAGCTGCTCTGCCCAGGGCTCGAAGCTCTGCGGAGAGCGCTGCCTCATTTCCTTCTTTCGATGCGACAGCTGCAAGGGCCGTAGAAACAGCTTCCGAAGTTGTTGAAGACAAAGGAATGCTCCCCAGCATGGAAGCGTGAAGAATGCGATGATCGGCAGAAGCCACTTTACCGGCTTTCAAAGGGCCAGAAATTTCTTGGACAATGCGTTTAATAGCTTCATGGTCTTGACAATGGGTGATTGCAGCGCAAAAGACGCTGACAGAAGCGTCTCGAATTGAGGTATTTGTCGATTTGAGGTTTGACATAATTGGCTTGAGGAGGCTTTTCTCGAAAATATCCGATATTTCGAGTTCTTTCGGAAGCGAGCTGATGAGTGGCTTCAAAACTCCGGTGAGGATAACCTCGGGAGAGCGTAGCAGTCCCTTCTCAATGTTCGGGATAATGTCTGTCCTGAGCGCCTCCCGCGTCAAGAAGGCGGCGAAAAAGTCGACCAGACCATTGGCGATGTGTATGGGTATAGTGATGCGGGAACCGATCAACTCTCGGGAATAGAAATCGTAGTAACTCGACTTCACAGGAGAAAACGAATCCTTCAGCATTGGTGAACGAGCGCATACGCCCGCGATTACTCCAAGGATCAAGGAGTATTTGGCCGTAGGCTGGGTTTGCTTTGTTGTAAGGATTCTGACGGCATCTTCCAAAGCTTTCTTACCAGTCTCAGACATAGAAAAAAGCTTTCGGTACGCTCGTCGCGTCACAACCAGGGCGGATCGAGCAATGCCATGCTTCAACGGATGTTGGAGACATTTTTCTAGAAGTTCGGCGTCTGATAGTACAATTTCTTTTCCAAATGCTTCCCATCGATGGGTTCCAGCTAGGTGTTGTATGAGAACGCTACACCACTCAACCCAAACAAATGCGGTAGATGTAGCTACAGCTTGCTTCTGGCTCTCTTTGTGGACAGCTTGGACAATGGACTGAATAAATTGCGGTTCGGTATTCGCCATGAGCAAGGATATCAAACATCGTTGTACGGCTAGTCTCGATTCGCGGTCTTGATAAAACGGAACAGTAGCGAAAAGGGATTGGACAACAACTTGGCTGTCATCTTGATCGAGCTCTAAAATTTATTAGCACAATCGAATACCGCGGATGCAGTCTAGGTATACTTTTGTGCGCAATTGCCTCGTCAAGAGACTGGAGCCGTGCAATACGGGCCGAAGTTGACGAGGAGGCCAAGATCCTGACCGTCTCAGCAAGGTTGAACCTAGCCAACGCGCTTCCGCTGCTAGAAAGTGGTTCGGTCATGTCGGCACAATCGTGTATTTGTCAGATTTATGAGTTCATTTGGGGCAATGAAAACTGCACGCAAAGTCGAAATCTTTGTGATCGCGTTGTGTAGCTGGGCTGCTTCGGCGGCAGTAGCTTCGATCGTGGTGGTGTTTGGGGCAGAAAGCCAGGATCCAGGACCCCACGTTGAGGAATTCACCGCCCACTACTAACGGCCCTCTCCTAGAGGGGGTGGTGTATATTCGTGTGTGATGGTGCTGGGAAGATGCAAAGATATATATATTGTATCACTTGAGTAGAGAATTCAAAGTCGAGCAAAAGAAGAAAAAACTCGAATTTTGAAGTCACCAACCTGCATGCGCGAGTTTTCCTAATTAGGGCTTTCCCGCATCCGTTCGAATTGGCATATAATTTTTCGGCGAGGCCAGCTCGGTCTGACTCAACGATTTACGCGGCAGGGTTGGTATACAAAACAACGAAAATTATTGAAGTTTCTTCCGCTTTATATGATAAAAACAGTATAGAAGATACTGTCGCTGCCGATGACCCTGAGCCAGTTTTTCCTTTTCGAAAGGTGTTAGAATGTTTTATTTGTGAGCGCGTGAACGGGAGTACGGAAATCCGTAGTTTAGATTTTGCTATGTAATAAGGCAATACTCAAGATACTTTCACGGTGTTAATTTTTTTTATTTGGCTCTGAAACTGCCTCATAGTGCAATATTATTATCTGCGAAATATGTTAAGAATAGTTATCTGTATCATAGAAATAAGTCTACCTCTGCTTCCTCAGTCATTGGGGTAGGTAGGCAGCGTAGATGCTCAATTAGCAACTACCTACAGTAGGTACAACAAGGAAGGCGTTGTTTGGCGCGCGCCCCATACCAGTACATACTGCTTCTTCCGTATCTGGGACAAGAGTTAGAGGATGCTGCCCCACGTCCACAACCTCCCACCTCAACATCGCTTCGTGTCCTTAACCATTTACGACCATGGCCGGCAATAAAAAGAAGAAGAAGCCGGCTTCGAACCCTGCACGAGGATTTGCGACCACGTCTATCGCAGCGAAACCACGACCTGAAGCGACCGAGCTTGAACTTTCCGCGCCAACCAATGCCCCTCTAGATAAACAGGATACTCCTCCGCAGACCGTTGAGGCACCCAAGGCAGACGGCAACAACACGACGGAAACGACACTGAGTGCCGAAGAATTTGAACGGCATCTTGAAGAGTCTGAGCTGCAGCTCTTGGTGGAAAGGTTAGCTCAGAAATGCAGACGCGATGCGGCTCGGCAACGCAACCGTCTGGAGACGGACCGGAGGCTGCTTCGAAGCCAGGCAGAGCCAGTCAACAGCGTAAAGTGGTTCAACGCCGAGCTTATGGGCCATATTCAAGATCTCATTTCTGGCGAAACCCGGTTTTCTGTTTCTAGCCTATCAGCAGAAAGCCATGCGGTTGGCAAAATGCCGTCAGAGGAGGAAATGGTTGCCCGCCTGTGGACACTTCAACTTACGCTCCAGTCCGCTGGCTTCCAAGAGAATCGTGTCCGCTCAACTCTAAAACATGTTCTCGATATAACACCAAGTATATCCCCTCCCGGGAAAGATCTCATCTGGGGGCTGGAAGAGTCACTCGACTGGCTAGCGCGCGAATGTGACATGGATGAATTGCCGGCTTATGAGAACAAGCACAAGGTAGTTTCGAAAGGTAATTGAGCCCTGTGATAAATTCAAGAGTTCTTTTCGCTTATTGAGAAAATAGGAGAGACACCAAGCGATAGTCCAATACCTTCGAGACCTGCGACACCCAAGCCTAGTCGTCAACCGATTGGTAGAGGTACTGATGGACGAGACCGAAAGATGCAGTCACCCGTGAGAAAAACGATTGGCACATGCGATAGCGATATCGAACCCGACGAGTTAATACCCGAATACATTCTCGCCAAAACAAAACTCTTGGAGCTCACTAGAAACCCAGCAGCTGGTGCTGAAGACAACTCAATGGCGATGGCAAAACTGGAAGCAAAAATTCAGATGATCGCAAATGACGTTTTGTTTGACAAGCCAAGCGCTGAAGTACAATGGCGGGCAAAGAAGATTCTTGTGGAACAGCAGCTGGCCGCCACAAAAAAACAGATCGAAGCGGAACGCGAACATGCAGTGCCCATAGAGCCCCCAAAACCAGATGAACCCACAGAAGACAGTGTAAATGATGAAGCTGAGCGAATTGCGGCGCAAATTCTTGGGCAGGGCGAAGAAATGGACGATATTGGAGGATTGTTTGACTCTCTGCCGCAAAATGAGGTAGACCCCGCGACAGGCAAGTCACAAACAGTCATAAACAGCGCCAACGGTGTGAAGTTGGTGCTTAAAGACTTCGGCAAATGGACGGGATTGGGACCCCGTCGTATCTTGGAGGAAGCATGTCGATCAAGGTACGTCAACGCGTCTCTCCAGGTAGCAAATCATACCAACACAGCATCAGGGACACGACCGTCAAAATTCAGTTCAAAGTCGTCTCCGAGGCTTCGTTCGCAAACCAGCAAAGTTTAGACATTTGGTGGAATAAGGCCCAAGAGCCGCCTCAACCAGTATCAACAACGCTTGTGTCGATAGATATATTGCCCGTCCATTTCTCTTTCACAATGGCTGGAGTCGCCACCCATGATGCCAAACAATCTGAAGCATACATTTCTACTGTGGCTTTATTCCATATATTTAGCAACAACGCGAGAGAAGAGAAGGTCAACCTACGACTACCACCAACCTGGAAAGATCTCTGGTCGGAGTTGGCGGAAGCCAAGAAGAACCACGCAGATGCTGCAGATCGAGTCGTGGTGAAAGATTTACGAAGCTTGGTACGAGAAAGACTTGATCAGGAGTTGGAAGATGGCGTCATCATACAAGGCGCCTTCCGCGGACGTGGAAATATCAAGCAACAATCCGAAGTGACTGACCAGAATGGTCACCGCACGAAGCAAGCAAATGGCAACGCTGATCTGCTGAGAAAGCTATGGGCGGATAAATCCGGCACTCCAAAGTTCCGGACCATGTTGGTAAGTATCATCAGCACTCAGTTACCAAAAGCCGGCTAATAAGACTGCATAGGCATCCCGGATGCAACTCCCCATGTGGAATTTCAGATCTCAGGTTTTGGATGCTATCGCAAACAACCAAATCGTCATTGTGTGCGGTGAGACTGGATGGTACGTTTTTTAAACTGCAAAATCGAGCGCTACTAACGGCCCTTTAGTGGAAAGAGTACACAGGTTCCATCGTTTATTCTTGAGAACGAGTTATCCAGTGGAAGAAAATGCAAGATTTATTGCACTGAACCCCGCCGAATCTCTGCCATCTCGCTGGCTCGTCGCGTTAGTGAAGAGTTAGGCGAGAACCGCAATGATATAGGAACAAATCGCTCACTAATCGGCTATTCAATTCGACTTGAAGCTAATGTGTCGAAGGAGACCAGGTTGGTGTACGCAACTATTGGTATTGTCATGCGTATGCTCGAGGGCTCAAACGACCTGAAGGAAGTTACACACTTGGTTCTGGACGAAGTCCACGAACGTTCAATTGACAGTGACTTCCTTCTAATCGTCCTCAAGCGCTTGATGGTTCAAAGAAAAGATCTTAAGGTCGTTCTGATGTCTGCCACTGTCGATGCAGATCGATTTTCGGCGTATTTGAGCAACGCCCCAATACTCAACGTCCCTGGTCGAACGTTTCCTGTCGAAGTCCGCTACCTTGAGGACGCCATTGAGCTCACAGGCTATACACCTCCAAACTCGGCTGGTGACAAGATGGTGGATCTGGATGATGATATCGGAGAAGTTGATTCCGATGCACCCAAGAGTGACATATCTCAATCTCTCGCTGCATACTCCCCCAAAACGCGCAGCACGCTTTCCCAGCTAGATGAGTATCAAATCGAGTTTGATCTTATCGTACAGCTCATCGCTCGTATTGCCACGGATGAAGAATTGCGGAATTTTAGCAGCGCTATTCTTGTTTTCCTCCCTGGCATCGCCGAAATACGAACCCTGAATGATATGCTTCTTGGCGACCCCCGATTCGCCAAAGAGTGGCTCGTGTATCCTTTGCATTCTACCATCGCAACAGATGACCAAGAGTCGGCATTCTGCATACCTCCCCCTGGCACGCGAAAAATTGTGCTGGCAACCAATATCGCTGAAACGGGCATCACTATTCCAGATGTTACTTGTGTCATCGACACTGGCAAGCATCGTGAGATGAGATTCGATGAACGGCGTCAGCTTTCAAGATTGATTGACACATTCATCTCAAGAGCCAATGCAAAGCAGCGGCGCGGTCGAGCGGGCCGTGTTCAAAAAGGTCTCTGCTTTCATATGTATACTCAATTCCGACATAACAACCTTATGAGCGATCAGCAAACCCCGGAGATGCTTCGTTTGTCGCTGCAAGACTTGGCAATTCGCGTCAAGATTTGCAAGATTGGCGGAATTGAGGACACATTAGGAGATGCGCTGGATCCTCCCTCCGCAAAGAACATTCGCCGCGCCATCGATGCGTTGATAGACGTACGCGCGCTTACCCAGGGTGAAGATCTGACGCCACTGGGACATCAACTTGCACGTCTTCCATTGGATGTGTTTCTCGGAAAATTGATCCTGTTCGGGACAGTCTTCAAGTGCCTGGATGTAGCACTCACGCTAGCTGCCATCCTCTCGTCTAAGTCGCCCTTCTCTGCCCCGTTCGGACAACGCGCACAGGCAGATAATGCTCGCGCAGCTTTCCGACGAGCGGACTCGGACCTTCTTACAGTGTATAATGCATACTTGGGATGGAAAAGGACATGCCAATCAAACAGCGGTCTGGGAAAAGAAATGCAGTTCTGTCGCAAAAACTTCCTTAGCCAACAAACCCTTTCAAATATTGAAGATTTAAAGGGCCAGCTTCTAGTCTCCCTCGCAGACTCCGGCTTCCTTCCGCTCACTGACGAGGAACGAAAGGCACTTTCACGGCAGCGCTTCTCCGGAGGGCGTGGTCGTCGGCAGCAACACTTCTTCGAAATTCCTGGGCGGGTCAATATGCATAGCGATAACAATGTAGTTTCTGCGTCAGTGGTCGCTTGGAGCTTTTATCCCAAGCTCTTGGTGCGTGACACGCCTGGCATGAAGGGTATGCGGAATATTGGCAATAATCAGTCCATCAGCATACATCCCTCATCGGTGAACCGTGGCAACTCCGACATCAAGTGGCTGTCATACTATCATATTATGCAATCCAAATCGTACGTTCCATCGTCAACCCCGCTGCTGCTAACTGAACTGACCCCTGCTCAAGAGTCTACCGAGCTCACGAGACCACGGCTGCGGATCCATTTGCCATTGCTCTCCTTTGCGGGGATGTTCGCATTGATGTAAGTACCGCTTTGAGATCCCCCCTCGTTTCTATGGTTCAAGTCTGACAAAGTTGATTTGCGGATGTTTGCTGGCGTCATTGTATTGGATGGAAACAGAGGCCGTTTTGCAGTTCCGGATTGGAAGACATTGCTCGCCATCAAAGTCATTCGAACGAGATTGCGAGAGCTTCTGACGCGCTCCTTCAAGCAACCCGGCAAGCTTCCCACCGCCCAGCACGAGAAGTGGCTTGACGTCTGGCAGCGACTCTTTACGCAAGATTTTAACCAGGAAAAGTCTATTGGAGTGTTGTCAAAGGCGTAAAAACCCGAACATGCCGCTTGTCAGGGCGTATTGTATCAGGTGATAGATATCATGGCAACTCAATCCTGCCATTTTTTTCGGGTAGGATAGACTTTCATCTTACAGATATGAGATCAGCGCGGCCATGGCATAGACTTGATACATTGGAACGCTTCCTTATGTTTGATAATGCGGGTATTTTACAACATCTCGGTCCTGTGTGCCCAAATGTACATAGATATTCCAAATCCTACATCTCCGTGTCATTCATGGCCATTCTCCTCACCCTTTTTGTTGCCGCTGGCGAGAAACAAAGCCTTGAAATCAACATTGCTCTTCTTCGGCCTAGTTGCTGACGGGTCCTTGTGAGCTACCTCGTCACTGCTAGCTACCTTTCGCGGTGGGAACCCCAAACCACGTTTCGGGCCAGATCGAGCCACCACGGGGCGGCGAATTCCACTGGGTGCAGGCATGAAGCCGCTGCTGCTCGCAACTTTTTCGCTCGCACTACTACCATATGGTGCTTGCTTGTCCTTTGCTTTTGTGGCTGGTTGGCCATCGCCGCGCTCTGCTTTCGCTCGTCGAAGCTCATCTGGTGAGCCTGTGCGCAGCTTGTACCCCTCATACTCCACACTATTGAGCTGAAGAGCTGCTTTACCGGCACTAGCAGTATCTGCAAACTCAATGATGGCACCGCCATGCATTGGCTGCATCACCAGTCGAATGATAAAACCGAATGGGTCCACAAGCTTCCGAACTCTAGCATCGTTCACAGTATCGGGGAGGCCAAAGAGAGCAATAGTGCGAGCACTTATGTCTTCGGCGGCAACAGCACTACCCCTTGTCCCACCTACGCTGGCCGCCATAGAAGAATTCCCGTCGGCGTCCACAGCAGCTGTAGTGACAGACTTTGCAGTTGTCTTGACCTTGGACATCTTGGATAAGGATACTTGCAATATTTGATGGCGGAACTTCGTGTTGTTCAGTTCAGACACTGCCTTTTGGGCCTGCTCTTTAGTCTCAAAGTCGAGGAAGCAGAAGCCCCGTGGTTTGCCGGAAAATCCTCGTGGTATGTTGACCCGAGTGACTGTTCCGTACTTCGAGAAGATGTCTCGTATTTCTGATTCCACGACGGCACTATCCAAATTTGCCACGTGCACTTCGCGACCTTCGGCGACGGCACCTTCGCGGTCCTTCTTTTGTGCGGGATCCGAAAATTTGGATAATAGCTTAAACTTGCCGTCGAGAAGCCTTCCGTCTTTTGCCACCGCTGAAGCTGCCGCGGCGCGGTCACGAAAAGAGACATAGCAAAAGCGACGATGTGCGTTCACTTTCAAGCTGGGCCATCTAATGCTCAAAATCTCCCCACAGTCTTGGAACAGCTCACGTACGTATCTCTCATCCGCGGTGGGGGGGTAGTTGGCGACATAAACCGTCAAGTCATGCCCTGATCCAACTTGTATTTGGCGCTCCCCGAAATACTTTTGGTCGCGAAGCAGGGCAGACTCAGCTTCAGCAGACGACGTAAACTCAACCAGTGCAGTGATGGAATTGCGGTCTTCCTCCTTCACAAAGGCAGTAAAACTTTTTATATGGCCATAGTCCTTGAAGTATTGGCGTACTTTGCTTTGCGTCGTATCGGGCGGGAGATTAGAAATGATAATCGTAGAGTTTTCGCGGTCGCGCTTCCCAGGTTGAGAACCGCTTGCCTGTACATCAACCTCGTCCTGTGTGCTTTTCTGGCGCTTCACAGAGGCTTGTACAGATCCATCACTACTCGTCAAGGAATCATGTTTTCTCTTGTTTAGCTTTTGTGCATCATCAGCAGCGCCAACCTGCGTCTCCGGTGCCGCCGAAGCATAATAAGCAGCATAAGCGGCAGCTTGCTCTTGCTCCTCACGCTGTCGACGCTTTTTGACTCCCTTTTCGGCCCTGTATACGTTGTCCAGACATTTGCGCAGCAATTCAGGTGATTCGTAGTCATTGCAGTGCTGCATGTATAGCTCGAGGACCTTTTCAGGCCAGTCGATAGTGCGCCGTAATGATGCTTTGTGTAAGACTTCGGTGGCGAGCGACGGTATGCGGTCTGACGGTATGGACATGGGTCCTTGGTTTTGATGAAGCTCAGTCCAAAAAATGGCCATTTCCCATGTATAATATAGTGTCCAGAATTCATATTTGTCCGCATAAATTTTGATCTTGGCCAGCTTCTTCCACAAGGCTCTGGCTTCTGGAACAGCATCTTTCACCTCGGCGAGGAACTGCAGGTATATTCGTTCCAACCTCAGCTTGGGGTCGCCCTGGAAATCTTTGGCGTATAGCTTGTTGCCTGTAGTTTTAACATCGTCAATGCAAAATTTAATAGCAGCATCAGCTATCTCCACAAGTTCATCGGAGTCAGTCGCCTTCATAGCAGTTCGTTTGACGTATCCACACCACGATTGATATATTTCAATCAGGCTATCCATGCCGTTAGAGCAGAGTTGCTCCTGTTCTGTAGCAGAGGTCTTGATTGATTCGATTTGTTCAAATGACAACCCAGACTCTTCCGCACAGAGTAGGTACCTAGCCCAAAGGCGGCCGGACGATGGACAATGTTGAACAGCGCGGCGCGCAGCATCGAACAGCTTGTCAGGCGGATGGAGCTGGGGGCGGGCCGACAGGAATGACAAGTACCCATACCATACCGTTTCATCGAACGTAAATATACCCGCAAGTGCTCTGTCGTAGAGACCGGCGCAAATATCTGCCGCGAGCTGCGCATTATGTTGATCTTTCCAGCTCTGTGCCGTTTCCCATTCAAGATATTCGTGCATAGTTTTTTGCTGAAGCTCTGGATCAGCTTGCCTAATCGATTGGCTGATACGCATCTCGAAGGGGTCTCGCGCCATAATGATGGCCTTGGTTGCCTGGGCGGACGAAGTAACTTCTTTCATCAAAGTCTCCCACGTGCTCCGGTCGTACTCTGAGAGGAAGCTAGAGAAAGCTCTCGATGTCTCATCCCATGTGATGTGTGGGGTTGTCAGGCGGCGTTTAAATTCGTCGATAATTCTTGTGACGGGTTCGGTTTGCTCAGAGGTGGCGAGCTGGTCTTTCTCGATAGCGATCCATTTATCCCAAAGTAGATGACTGTCACCAACGCGGAATTTGATGGCATCATAGCCTTGCTTCCATAGCTCCAGTTCCGCCTCGAGTGAATAAACTTCTCGTCCAATCGCATTTTCGTCGTCAGACCATCCTGTGTCGGCGCTGGCGCTTGCGGCGCGAAGTGAAGAGAAGTATTGACAGTATGCCACCCATATTCTCAGGCTGCCAGGCTCCGCAGTCGTGGCCTTTTTATATAATTCGATAATATTGACACTTTGCTCCAGGTCGGTAGCGTTGCGCGCAGCCTCCTCCAAGTAGGAGAGCCAGTTCTCCTCTCCCACCGGACTGGCCATATCGCAGTCGATTTAGGGTTTGTTGGTGGTCATTCGAGGACTTTGAAAACGTTTGTTTCAAAAGGACGATGAGATTCAGTTGGGGTTTTGATGATGGGGTGTCCGCAGATGTATATGGGTGGCAGTTTGTTTTGCTGGCAAAGATGAAGCCTGTTTGCCTGTTTACCTCATCGCTAGGTTCGTAAAAGGTAACAGCTTTGCTGATAAGGCTTATCGGCTAGGCGTTGTGGGGCGTGAAGGAGCTGGCGCACCATCTCCCTTCAGACTACAAAAGGCACCCTACCCTAACATTAGTAAAGTGTATGTACGTATATGTATATACACTTCAAACTTCGAAGCTCAA
Organism: Cordyceps fumosorosea ARSEF 2679; assembly: GCF_001636725.1. NCBI lineage: Eukaryota > Fungi > Ascomycota > Sordariomycetes > Hypocreales > Cordycipitaceae > Cordyceps > Cordyceps fumosorosea. The sequence goes on along the minus strand of NW_017387341.1, from coordinate 33,960 downwards.
TACCACTATATAGGTAGAGAGGTAGACATGAGCTGCCCTGTGTGTGGTGCAGTTCACTGTGAATCGTGAAGATAATCCCGCTTCGTCTTGTTGCATGCTGTCATGGAGGTGTCTTGGTCGATGCTAATAATCTTTCTGGCATAACTATTGGCAGTATCATTCTAGTTGCTGTGTTGTTGTTGGCGAAATCCGGCAAACTTCTTCGAACCGCCTTGTCTGCGGTGGACAGAGGCAGAATGCCACACCTGAATGAATTCTCCCCACAAGGACAAGAGCACCGCTCCAGGCAGGAGTAGGGGCTCCGGACAAGCCCAAACCCATATTCATTACGGATCCAAAAAGCGGTGTGTAAATATAAAGGACGGCCAAACGACCGCCCAGCGATCCCCATGTCTCAACCGGGCCGCCATTCTCACGTCGCAGATCTGGCTTGTTTATTTCGTACATAGCCAACCAGCAAGTCGCCAACGATGACATCATCGTGCTCATCCCTGTACCGACTGCCATTGAGCAGCGACGGTGCTGCAACTTGTTGTCAGTAACATTAACGACCTTACCCCTGAGTCCTGGCGAAAACTCGGCCGGAGGCCTGTGCACCCTCTGACAGTACCTAAAATAACTAGCGTCTCAACCAGTACTGGGCTGATTAGTGCGCCACGCGCCACCCACGGGCGTCCAATTTTACCTTCCTTTTTATTTTCAGGCACAGGGGCTACGGGGCAACAGTGAGTTCAGAGTTAGGCAAATGCTTCCACAGACCCCCTCCCTCGAGCTGTGGCTACCCGCCTACGAGACTTGCCTAATCACGAAGCTGCAATAAGCACAAATAGTTAGAGAGGCATCGGAGAACAAGCAAGCCCGATACCAAGTTGAATGTGTTTTACATTTGGGCCTGCTTGTCTGCTCGCTGAGGCACCTACCTATTTTGGAAGTAGTTGGGTTTTGTATGTATGTACATACACACCGGCGCCGGCTTGGGATGGAAGCCAGCACGGCCGCCCCTGCTTAAACCGCTCCCTGGCCCAGGTACCTCCTAACTTCTCCTTGACCACCTACCTTAGTAGGCAGTTAGGAGGTAACAGGTAGTCTGTACCTGACAATCGGCTCCTTTCTTCCATCATCCCCTCAAAATTGCTAGGTAGTTAGCAGATCCCCCCGCCATTGACTGGCAATCTCTGCTTTAACATCGCCGGCTGCCTGGTTCCGCGCCGTATTCCAATCGTTCCAACGTCTCGTTCTATTCCTTCGCTCAATTCCGTCTTTCATTTTACGCCTAGCTGCGTTCCCGTCGCTCATTCTTCGTTGCACCTCGCACCTCGCTACCTCACATCGTGTTCGCGACCAGTCCTCCCCTTACAGCCTCTTTTCTCTCGAGTGACGCCCAAACACGATACGGTCTTACTTCGGACTGCCAATTCGCAAAGACTACACCGGCAAGTCGACAGTTGTGGTGCTACTTGTACCACCGCGTGGGGGATCAATCTTCTTCAAACTACTGGGGTCGAGTCCCAGCCTTTTTGCTGACCTTCGTGAACCTTTGGACCGCGCTTCTGTGTCATCAACCTACCGACAACAGTCACAAAAAATGATCATCCTATTTCGGATCTGGGCTGCCCTAGCCCTATTGGCATTAAACACCCTCACTGTCATGGCCGACGGTAGTTGTGTCGTCAGTATCATCAGCCATCTTGTGATTGAGCTATTGTATCTGACCCCAAGTGCTTATAGCCAACATGCGTCAACACGGTTCAGAATACCCATTTCCGAGACCTTGGATGTGGAGCTGCCAATGAAGTAGGTTGCCTTTGCGACAAGCAAGGGTTTGTGGATCTCGTGGCCGAGTGTTCACAGACCTGCGGCGCAACTGTTGATGAAATCCGACAAGGCTTGGTCGGAAGCGATCCGGAAAGATTTTGCTTTTGTAAGTTGCGTCAATAGATTAGACACAGCATCATATGCTAACAAAATGCAGCGCAAGCCGGGCGCGTGCCCGCTGCTCGTGTTTCTGCGTCCCCAACGTCCCCGACAGGCACAACAAGCTCACCGGAAGCAAGCACGCCACCCCCTTCAACATCATCGACGCAATCACAGACACCCTCACCGATGTCGACATCGCCAAGCTTGACATCGACGACCGCGTCCACTTCGTCCATTCTGGCCACTACCACGAGCACCCCTACCACGACCAATCGACCGACTGTAAGCATGACATCATGTGAAGCTAGTCATTAACTCTTACTAAATGGCAATAGTCCGTCTCTGCCACATCCAGTCGGCCAAGCATCTCAACAACCGCTGCTGGCGAAACCTCGCCAGCATCCTCGCCGGTCCCCGCCAATGGTATTTCGTCTGGCGCAGCAGCTGGGATCGGGATTGGCGTTGCGATTGTTGTCGTAGCTGTTGGTGTCATAGCTTTCTGCTTGCTCAGGAATAAGAGGAAGCAGGCTGGGCCTAGGCACTCCATTGAAATATCGAAGCCGCTCCCCGGTTCCGGTCGCACATACCCCGCGCGTGACGATCGGGAACGAAACCACGACCCGTACGACAAGTACAACCATGACATCGAAATGACTTCGAATCGCTACGAGGACATGGTCCCCAGCCAGCAGCCACGGACAATGGTGTAACAGAAACACTACACACTACACAATTCCGTGCTGAGGCGCATAAACAGTGGTGGTGAACATGATCGATGCACTCCGTCCTACACATGCAAGTCACTGCCGTGATTGGATATGAGCAGGAATTTGTCACGTGCATAGTCGACAGTCCTCTTCTCTTTTACCTTTTCTTTTTTATACCATGGCTTCAACTACTCTATGTCAAGTCAATTTCGACTGTTCGCGGGTGGTAACCAGTCACTGCAGGCAGGATGGAAATCTCTTTTCTTCTTGTTCAGTTCTTACACCTTCTATTTTATGTACATGTGTTGTTACAATTCTCTAATTAGTTCAAACTGAACTCGTGTCCATGAACTTAAAAGCATGGTACAATGTGTTGTCGGCCTTTACCAACTGTAATATGGTCGCTGGCCGTGAATATTACGATTGGGCAGATGAATCCATGGGCCCTTCGCAGCTTTCTTTGCTTCGCGCTCCTCGTGCTCACGCACCCTTGTCCTCTCTTCCTTTAACATAATAGTTAGGGCTAGATTGGTTTAGAGTTAGCTTCGTAGTACTGCAAAAACAGACGGCAATTGGGATCACTCACAGGTCGCGGGGTGTTGGATGAGACCCATTCTTCCACGCCCTTTGGCGTCTATGCTCTTCCCGCGCCACTTTCCACGGCCAACCCAAGACTGCGCGATGTACATTCGGGATGGATCGACGACCTCGACCCATTTGCCTTCGCGCGTTTGAATCTTTTTGGGGTTGTCGTAGAGCTCGCCATTGACCCTGCCCAAGCCCATTCCGCGCTGTGCAATGGCAAGATCGCGGGCCTCCTCCAGGTAGTATCGAATTTCGGCGGCCATCTTTTTCTTGGACCACGTCATCTGTGTAATAGCGTCGTCTACCGACTTGCCCGAGATTTGCCGTGCGAGAAGCATCAGCTTCTTAACGCTGGTTGCCATAAACGGACTCTTGTGAACGAGCTGGCGCTCTGTCATCTTGATCTTTTGGTCCTTCGTCATGCGACCGTTTTTGCGGACCATCTGCATGACCTTTCTCCGTTGCCATCGCATGCGGCCGAGAGGGTCCGGGTCGACAACCATGGCCATGTTCTCCCGCGTCTTCTGTTCGACATTCTCGGGTCTTTTGCGTGCGGCATCTTTGGCATCTTTGGCAGCTGCCGTCTCGAGTTCGTCCTGGAAGATATTGTTTTCGATCCTGCCGTTCATGTTACGGTCGAGGAACTGCTGTCGCGTTTTGGGGTCGTCGAGGTTGAGTCCGGCGAACGCTTCCTCCTTTTCGGATTTTTTTCCCCAACCCTGGAACAGGCTCCATTTGCTTCGTCTCTGCACGGCAGTCCCTCCGGTTACTGGCAACGAGCTTTTGACCGTCGTGGTTGACGCAGAAAATTGTGACCCTTTCTAAGAGTTAGGTAATTAAAAGGGGGGAGCAACCATTGAGCAACTTACCTGGTGGCAGAAGCCGTCGGGAGGCGAGACGTAGACTCATCGCAGTAGTAGAATCGTCTACCCCCTTGTAATGCAATCAATTATTTGCACTGCACAAGTTCCCGTCAAGCTCCCTAATAAGTTCATGTCGCAGCCAACTTTTCCCAGGGACCGCGGTTTTGCCGGGTAGTAAATTGAATCACGTGATCTCACTAGCGCGATTATCGTTCGATGTCCAATCCTCGGTTGCGTATTAGGAAGATCACTCCCATCCCAAACGAGAGTCCTGCAAGACAAAACTACACGCCCACCTCGTTCGAAACGCCGAAAATTGACACATAAAATCAAAATGGCCGTCGCTCCTATTACTGGCGTACGTTTTCACAAGCTCAATGGCTCTGCGTCGTGGCTGCGCGCACTAGCTCTATTGACCCGAGCTGTTCCCTTTCGACTTGTCTAACCATCATCAGATGCTCCGCCGCCGCCTCATCATTGACCTCGGAATTGGTCTTGGTACGTTCTCGGATTCGAGTTTGCTTCTGCTTTCAAGGTTCCAAGTCGACTGGACCTCGCAAAGAGAGGAACTCCGGCTTTCAAATACCCGCGTGCTGACGTTTTGGTGCTTTTAGGTGCTGGCTTTGTCATGGCTAATGCCTTTTGGTGAGACCTACCGCGAACTTTTGCATTGACATATCGACAGTATAGAGACTAACAACCAAAATAGGTACGGCTATCACGTTCCCCGTACCACTGCCCGCGACAAATACTACTCGAAGCTGGAGGAAAAGCGTTATGCCGAGAAGCAGTAATCCGATTCGAGCCGATGCGTTTTTAGAAGAGATGGGCCGAATGGGCTGGATGGAAACGGCTGTAATGCAGCTGAATTGGGCAAAATAGACGCTGGAGTGATTTATATCATGTCCGTATTGGACTGACTGGTCACCGGATAATGTGTACATTAAGCAGGGAATCCGAATAGACCTGAACTGGGCCTTCAATAAAATCTCTTTTGTGAATACGGTGCTATCTTTTGCAAAGAATTGCTCGAATCAAAAAGTAAAATGACAAGCAGGGTTCTCCCGCGTTTCCTGCGCTGGATTCGGATTGTTCGAATATCGAGATATTGTCATTGCCATGGGCTCTTGGTTCAGTGTTAGCCAGTATTTGCTGACTGATGAGAATTATCAAGTGAACGTGCTGGTTCATGAATCACTACCCTTGGGGACCGGGGCGAATTGACTGGTTACCTCGTCTTGCGCAGAGGGCTATTAAATTGAATTTCTGATCGAGAGAAGGATGTTTCCTAGTGAGAATGTGCCTCAGGGTAAGAGGAATGGTATGCGCAGCCTGGTGTCGAACGCAAGTTGTTGCGAGTTCTGATCATGCAAGCCTAATTGTGAGCAACCCGACTTGCTGATATGTCTGGCGGGAGTTCATAGTTTCCATCGCCTGCCGCCTGCCGCCTGAATCATGAATCCGACCAGTTGTTCGTCCATTGAAATGTCGTAGCTTGATTGGGAGTGTTGCTGGAAGGCCGAGATGTGCCGCTAGCTTTCCCCTCCCAAGCTGTCGTCTCTACCGAGAATGTACCCTTGTTATCTTTGCACCTGCACCATCACTGTCAGGTTTCCATTCCAAGACTGAAAAAAAGGAACGAAGGGCAAAAACTTACATTCGAAAGAAGCGAGTTACAGGCCAACAACTGATAGGGCTGTGTGACATCGACTCATCCTTGAGCTCACACTCCCACTGATTCATCTTGAACAGATCGCACACCGAAAGGTCTATCCGACGGGCGCTCCCATCCAACTTACGCCGCCGGCCGTCAGCGAGTTGCTGGACACGGACAGGTAATTCCGACGCATTAAAACTAGGACAAGGCGGTGACATTTCACAATCCCCTGATGGATGCAGCGCTGGGTAGTCGTCTCCTGACTGAGGTGGGAGGTGAAAGTTTGGAAGAGGTGCGTTGTAAAATTGCCTGGACAATGACACAAACGCACGCCACAATAACCGCACAACCCAAAAAAACTACACAACAACCGAAGGGAAAACAAGGAAGAAATAAGGAAGATGAAAATATTGTGCTTTTAATATATGTATAATCTGGCTATTGTTTACCTTTCGTTTCTGCTTGTTTGGCCCACATAAGCACGGTAGTTATCTGACTGACATACGCAGGTTCTCGATAGTCTCCGGAACGCATATCATCAAAATAGAACACAGGGAGGATGGTCAACGGCAAATTTCAAAACGAAGTCTACAGGGATAGACGAACTAGATGAGGTGGTTTCCAGACACTTACAACATACTAAGATTGGGGGACTGTCTATTATGGGCCGTTATCTACCACTGGTATACAAGATCACATCGACTCTCGCTTCCCACCCCAACAACAAAGCCATCATCATCATCGACTATGAAGACCGATTTCAAGCCTCTAGATTGAACTGCAGCAAATCTGATCTTCAGCACATATACATTATACGACCGCCTGAAGACACGCGCGAGCAAGTCAGGACCGTCATAGCCAACGCGGAAAGCTTCATGATGTACAATGACGGAGCAAAGCAAAGTGCTGGCAGAGAACTCTGGGGAACAATTGTGCTCGGTAGCATAGGAGGGGGTGATATTAATGCTGGGTGGAAAGGCTGGCTTCGCGTCGACCGAGAAGAAGTACGTCCATTCCCGCCAGACATAAGTTTACAAGAGGCGCTGCAGCAGCGGGAGGAGCGCCAAAGAGCAGTTGACGCTGCTGGATGGCAAGTGTCATCGGCATGGGGAGGATTTGTTTTCCACGACGACTGACAGTTGGGAAGGTTGTATATTTATTTCGCTGTGCAATGAGTTGTGTGAATCACCAGCAGATTTTGCAACACCAGCGATCATGCATTTTTTCCAATCATTAAATTTCAACAAATATGGAATATGTGGACAACTGTCTAAGATGCGTCGTTCCTGCTGTTGGATGACATCGGCTTTGCCTAACAACCAGGTATTGAATTTGTGGTGACTATAGAAAGCAAAAACGCCATCCGGAAACGAAAATGCTTTTCTGATATAAAACTCATAAGACATGAAAACGTAAACAGAATTCGAGCGGGGTTAGACCGGCGAATTGAGTGACATCCAGAATGGCCATTACACCTTGAGTTCATCAGGTTCCACCACAGCCGAGGTATCGGTGGGCGTAATATTTTGCTTTTGGAGAGTCTTTGCGACACGTTTGCGCATCTCTCGTTGAATACCATGGTTGACAGCATCAAGAACAGTATCAACAGTCACCCGTGGTTTGTATGCTGGCTCAGTGCCTTCCTCGTATACGCCAGTCTTGACAAGAATGCTGTACCATTCATTGTCCGCCTTTTCGTTGACGGCATTGGTGCCGCGGATATCGCTCTCGGGAGTGTCGCCGACAAAATATACAGTCTGTGGGGGTTTGACCAGGCCATGCTCCGTCTGGCGCCACTGGCCCATGAGGCGATAGGCAAACTCGAACGTGGGAACCTGGGGCTTCCCAAAGGCGTGTGTGTGAAGCTCGCCTTTGCCACCCGTAATATCTTTGAACGTGATTTCGAACATGCGACGCAGTGCACCCATGCCGAGACGGACGTGCTCGTGTGCGGCGGACCACACAACGTCGTTGTGGGAGAAATAGAAAGGAGGGCCCTCGTCAAAGGTCTCGCTGCGTTGACTGAGGACGCCACCCTTGGACATGGCGACATCAAGCATGATCTGGATATCACCAGCCCAGTCTCGAGAGTCGGCAAAGACAAAGACAGCGTCAATGACGACGTCGGAAAAGTCTCGGGTGCGGGAATTGGCATGTTCTTCGTCCGTGAGCTTGCGGAAGGGCGTTGTTGCGGCGTCGTGCTTGATTATGTCGCCAGGGGTGACGACATCCTTGAAACCATAGCCTTCCGCAACATTGCGGCAGGTCTCGCCTTCGCCGCCGATGACGAGGACCGTCTTATATTTCTCTGCCATCTCCCTCATCGGGGTGTGTCCGCAAATAAATTGGCCAGGTCGAACATCTTGCTCAAGTTGGCCGGATAAGTCTTTGCAGCGCTGCTCTTCGGTCTTTCCACCTCCATTAGTGAGGAAGATGTGAGGTCTGTAACGTGTTAGTTAACTTCGGAGTGCTAGGATTTGGAGCGACTTACATGCGCAGACCATATTCGTTGTGGCCGTTGAGAACTTGCATCGCCTTGATAGCTTCTGGAATAGGCTTACCGCCGCGAACAAGTACACCATCGATATCGAAAGCGAAGACGAATGAATCAGCAACATTGCTGGGGGAGTTGACGGAGCCAGGGGTTGCAATACTCGTTGTACTGCCTCTGGAGCTGCCAGAACCCAGCTCAGGTGAGCCAGGCACAGAAGAAATAGGTGTCCCCGTAGAAACACTTAATTTTCTCTTGACATGAGCCACTTGCTCGAAGAAAGCGGCTTCTTGCTTGGGTGTGGCCATGGTGTACAAGAGTACTGGGTTTCGAAGGTCAGATGAAAGAATAACGAGAGAACCACACTAGGATCGTCTGCTAGATTCCTGGGGTAGTTTGATGCGGGTCTGATTTCGTGGAGAAAAATGGGTGATGAGAGTGAAGATGGAGTCTTAGATTCTACCGTCTTGAACGGTGGGAGGTAGTAGTATATTTATATCTGGCCCGAATTTGTTGGTGACTTCATCATATTCCGCTACGTCTACCGCCGCAAGTCATGCAGTATGTCAACGAACAGGTTCCTTTTCCCTATTGGCCCGTTTTGTGGCAACAATCGCCAGACGTCCTCGATGGCAAGGCTTCGATCCACCGTAGTTCCACACATTTACAAAACTTTGACAAGCGGCGGCCAATGAAGGATCAGGAGGGTGTGATACGGGGCGATGGTTGATACGACTCTCGGCACGACCAGTTCAGGCGTTGCAAAATCGTTCAACCCTTCTGCGATGACGCAGGCAAAGCCATCCTTCGGCCTCCGCGACACTAGAAGAAATCCACTCGGCTTGCCAACTACCCTGTCAACTTGTCTCGGAACAAGCGCCACATCCTGCTATCACCCCCTGGAAGGGTATCCGAAAGTGAAGAACGGCAGGGCAAGGTACTCAGTAATAATCTACCACGTCTCAAGCCACGCATTTTAGCAAAGTTCTCGGATTTCTTCTCTAGGAAAAACATCGACATGGTTTTCCGAGCGGTGTAGTAGAGTACAATGATTCCTCTGGTCGACTGTGAAGGGAAAACTGTTAAACGTTGGTCGTTTCTGGGGAGGAACGGCTGTGATGGATAGCTTGTCGGTCTGCTTCAGCAATCCTATCCTACAACGGCCCAATAATACGAATGTACCCATTTAAGCCATTACCTATAAAACATTTCGCCATTTCAGTTCTCAAGAGTGATTGACTGATTGAGCGTTCGTAGTTTTAGATATTAAGGAATCGTCCGTCGAAGTCCCTGGTCCACCATGACGTCAGATGCGATCCACCGAGGTTGAAGAGTCGAACACGCCACCCAGGTCTCCCCGACGGCTCATCCAACCGTTTCCGCGCTCTTGATCATTGGTCTAAACGATTGTGATTAGGCAAGCAAGGGCTTTTATCAACGTGGTAGTCCTGGATGCCGTAACGCTAATATCAATTTGAGAAAAAGACTAGGCGTGGCACTAATTCTCTAATGCTGCAATACGGAGAATAATTCCCACTTACAACGATAAATCCCATACCGCTTTACTGAGAAAGAAAGAGGAGCCGAGGAACTCCTATTTCTGATATAATACATGAATGTAATGCGTTTACATCGTTGCCGTATTAGCATGTTCTTTCTGTCCATGTCTACAGACTCGTACCTATCTCGTTGCAGCACTACCTACCCTGGACCAGCATGCAAGCGTCGCAACCTGCACAAACAGCGAATTTGAATGCAAACCCTGGGCTTCGGACACTAGACTCACTGCAGGTTTACATAAAGACCGCCGTCAACAAGTAATTGCGCTCCCGTCACATAGCCACTCAACTCGTCGCAAGCTAGAAATACGGCCGGCCCTGCCATGTCGTTTGGGACCCCGGTGCGGCCCAGAGGAATCCGTCCTTCCATGTACTCCCTCTTGGCGTCATCCGCAAGATCCTTCTCGTTCAGCTGCGTGCGAATCGTCCCCGGCAGCAGCGCATTGCACCGAATACCGTACTTCCCCAGGGCCACAGCCGTGCTCTGCATCAGGCTAGTGACGCCGGCTTTCGTGGGAGTGTAGTGAGTCTGCAGGCCTCCGCCAACCAGCGCGGATATGGAAGACATGCCAATGATGCTGCCTCCCGACGGCTGCTGATGAAGCGCCATCTGTCGAGCCGCGGCTTGGGTAACGTAGAATGCTCCGTCTAGGTTTGTCCTTGCCGTCACTTCGAAAAGATCGGGGGAGAGGGTCAGGAAGTCGGCGAACGTGCATACACCTGCATTGCTGACGCATATATCCAGCCGTCCGTTGCGGGAGTGTTGAATTGCGGCAGCCACCAGCTGGGTTGCAGTCTCCTGATGCCGCACATCGCCAGCCTGGTGTGCAAGTAAACCGGATTGTGAGTCTTGTTGTCGCAGACTTTCGGCTTCTGCTATCAGCGAATCCAAGTGAAACCGATCCGATTCCAATCCAAGATGATTGACAAGCACATCCGCCCCTTGCTGTAAAAATCGCAGGCATATGGCGCGACCGATGCCAGTTGTGCCGCCCGTAATGAGTGCGGTTTTGCCCTTCAATAGTCCCTTCACAGGCATGGTAGGCCTTTCGATGTCTGGGCGATTGGGCCAAGGGATTAAGTCGAAAGAAGGAAAAGAATGCGTCGAAAGGTATCAGCGATCAATCCGGTGTCGTAAGCCGGGTTCAATCAAGTATGACCCTAATGTAGCGTAATCTAACCGCAGCTTCAAGTGCGCAGCTCGGGCAGGATTATAGCGAAAGACGACAGGTGCTGAACAGGGAGAGCTTCGATCAGAGACTAAAATTTCACATGGTTTATTAACCGGACTAGTTGCTGTTAAAATAGTAAGTGGCATATTAATGGTGGTAAAATAGGCCTGCACAGCTGCGCAGGGTCGTATAGCCCACCGTTTTACAAGATGAAAACGGCAGAGCTTTTGCTAAACGGTGGACTGCTCCACCGAACTCACCCTCTCTTAATGGCTTGTCTAGTAACTTGAAATTTATCTATTAATTAAAATATCTATCAATTAAAATATATATTAATTAAAATAAAAATAAACCGTTGCCAAGCTACCCCGTAATTTTCGAAGTCTCGGTTGAAACTTATGCCAAATGCAACCTATGCATATTTCTTGTCCCCGGTCAATGGTACGAAGTACACCATATCACCACAAACTTGTCGCCTCTAACCCATAGTGAAGCAATGTAAGCTAACCAAGGGCAATGCATTCAAAAACCAGGGTTGCTAATCATAAATTATGGTCAGAAACGTCCTGGTCGCTAGCGCTGCCCGTTTGAGAGACCATTGGCGCAGTTTCCGGACAGGTCCTGGCCATTTGTGACAGCCTTCAGAGCAGGAGGTAGAGGTGGGTTCAACAAATAGTCGGACGGAACCAAATTCGAACGGGCAGTAGGATTCAGAGTCAATCCAAAGCCTGGCTTATCCAGATCTGCACTTGTCAAGTAGCCCTTTGTTGGGATGGGCTCATCAATGAACAGACTACCAAAAACGGGCAAAACGCTCTTCCCGTCAGGCGAGTTGGCCAGGTACTCCTGGAACGGCGTATTGGGCTGTGAGATGACAAAATGATAACTGTATGGCCCGCTAGCATGGGGGACAACAGGAATGTCATATGCAGCCGCCATGGCGGCAACTTTAAGCAGTTCAGTCATGCCGCCCAGCCACATGACGTCGGGTTGAATGATGTCGAGGTTTCGGCTTTCAATGAGTTTGCGAAAGCCGTATCTCGAGAACTCGTGTTCGCCTGTTGTGAATTTCACTGTCGGGTGCGCCCGTTTGATCTGTTCGAAGCCATCGGTGTCGTCCGGAGACAGACATTCTTCCCACCAATTGATATTGAGATCCTGGCAAGCCTTGACCAGATCGATTGTGTAGGAGACATTTAGACTCATGTAGCAATCGACCATGATGGGGTAGTCAGGGCCGACTGATTCTCTGTGCTTCCGCAGAAATTCCACATTCTTTCGTAGCCCGGCGTATCCTTCCTCTGGGCAAAATGGCAATGGAACTTTGGCGCCCCAGAATCCCATTTTCCGAGCTGCAGTTGGTTCCGGGCCGGTGCAGTAGAAGTCTATGCGTTCCTTCATGGCGCCGCCAATCAGTCGATAAACGGGTTCGTTTCGCAGTTTTCCGATGAGATCCCACAAGGCCAAATCGATGACGGAGATGATGGCGGTAGGGAGGCCCTTGCGACCGTAGAACATGGAGGCGCGATACATTTGTTCGAAGAGCAGGTTAGTGTTCCGAGGGTCAGCACCGATGAGGAAGCGCTCAAAGTGCTTGTGAAGAAGCCAGCAAGCAGGTGGCCCTGTATTGGAGAACCTTCAGCATGAGGTGCGAAAATAGTCAGAGAAGGCATGGGGACTACATACCTCCGAACCCCGTAGCTAGACCTGTTGTTCCATCCGTGGCCTCGATTTCCACCAAGAATGACCCAAGAGCATTGATCCCCCAGCTGGTTCGCGATTTGCGATATTGCGGCCATATCGAACATGGTGTCGAGATGTTGGAATCAATCAGCCTATCAGTCCAGTGTAAGTAAAGCATTTGAGGAACTAGCCAGCCAAGTATACATACCAATGGCCGCCATCCACGTTATGGTAGTCGCCACCTAGATACTGATCAGAAAAATTGCTTCGAAATTGGTTTGATTATTCAAGGCAAGGCGAAACCTACCGGAGCCGATGTCGCTAATGATGAACGACCTGACAGCCTTGATGATTGGAAAGTGTCGCACAGTAGAAGCCATACTGGCGGTTGAGCAGTGGCAGTTCAGTCATCAGTTTACAGGCTGTGGCGAACGGGAATACACGAGGCCATAGTAGATATTTATGATGCAGCCTACCAGGTGTGCGTAGGCTACTAGACACCGACAAAGGAAGTTCGGGTATGGGAATGCGTCGCGGGTGAGGCGGGGCCGCGCGATACACTTGGTCGGCTGCAGATGCCCCGATGAGCCTCATCATTCCACAGCTAAGTAGGTGACTAGTATGTGGTGAATATGGATGCACCAAGTCTGCCCCCCACCGCTATTTTTCCATTACAGTAGATTGTTTCTCCACGGTTGGAACGGCAAAGACGACAACTGTGCTGTGCAGTACATGTCCTGGGGCAGGGAGTCAGTTCAGCAGCTACATATGTATGTGTGTAGGTACTGTAGTATGTAGGTATTTGTACCTTTTAGTTTACTTGATCAGTGAAGAATTGACAAATTGAACCTGGTGATTGTGCCGCTACATACTACATCCTATGTAAAAAGAGATGGGCCCAGCACTCTTCAGTTGGTTAATTGGAACATTAGTTGCACCTCCCAGGCGTAATAATAATGAAAGACCGTGCGGCAGCTGCCCGTCTTTCCAATGTCAAGGTCAGGTCAAACTTAAGGTGGGCTATCAGGCTATAACGCACAGCAAATAAACGGCGACACTGCAGATGGCCAGCGCAATAATTTTACTCTGCATCCACCTCATTCGATCCAGACATGGCCTTGACTTTTGATTCAATTTTTTTTTTTCATTTTCATTTTTTTTAACAGTTGTAGTTTTGACGCGACCGTGAAGGTTGGTCAATGCTGAGAGAGAGGTCGAGTCAGGGCAACCCCCCCGCGTTACCAGGCAGAATAATTTCTTCTGCGCAGATACAAGCTGCCTTTCTCAGGTTAGTAGATAGGGCCCAAACTGCCAGCTATGATGATGGGAATCTTTACTCAACCAACACAGAAGCCCCTTGATCGACTGAGAAATCGCGGTCTGAATTCATCGGGCGGCGCCTCAACGTTCCTGAGACAGCTTGCATTGCGCTGAGCCATACTATAAGGTTTACGTTCTGGGGTCCATGCCGTTTACGACTATTTTGCCACTAGACAACAACCGGCGCAACTTGATAACTAATAATTATTGACGGACGGCAACTTTCTGGGGAATTGGCCGCGCGTGACATATTCTCGTCCTGCCGCTCTTCATTACCCCGAACTTCCTCTAGTCATCCCCGTACGGCCGTGCTGGCACCCACACTGCCCGTGCAGGTAGATCGTTATTGGGCGATTGCCCGAATCCCTGGCCGTCGTTGCATTTCAGACAGATCAAATTGCCCCGTGTTGAGTAACCTGAGCCGCCATGCAGAGCGGCGCGGAGTTTGCGGAACCTTCGCCTTCGGCCGCTGACCACGTGGGCCTTGACCCAGACAGCGACTTCCAGAGCGACGTCGACGACGACGCTGTGCGTGGCTCAAAGAGGAAGCGACCGTTATCTGTTTCGTAAGTAATTTTCGTCTCTCCCCACCTCAAAATCCCGTATCATATAGCACTTGTCGGCAATATCACCCCGTGCCGGAACCTTCCGTGGGGTTATAGGCAGTGGACGCTGTCCATCTCCATCCATTCAGAGGGGCTAATCTTATCATACCTAGCTGCGAACTCTGTAAACAGAGAAAGGTACGCCTCTGTGCTGGAAGTAAATTGCAGCTGCTAACATAGCCTCAGGTCAAGTGTGATCGTGGCCAGCCGTCATGCGGCTGGTGCAGCCGCAATGGGGCGACATGCGAGTACAAGGAGCGCAAGAAGCCAGGACTGAGGGCAGGATATGGGAAAGAACTGGAACAGCGCCTCGATAATCTCGAGTCAATACTGATCTCCCACTCCAAAATCCTGCAGAGTATCGGCTACACGGTGCCTGACGGCTCACCCGTCCGAGTCCAGAACATCATCAATCAAACGCTGCCGGGTGAGCAAGGCACTCTGGGAGATTCTAGCCACCCATCTCGGCCACACGACCAACTGAATACACCCCAAAAGGACGTGGGCCTGTTCGTGGAGAAGCATTCTTCGTTCACAGCCAGCCCTCAAAATCCCGACTTCGCCGTCACCCCGGCCCCTGTGATGCATGATGGCTTTCAGCGACCGCCATCCACCATATCGGCTACATCACACCCAAGTTCTGCGGTACCAGAATACTATCAGCATCCGCCAGCAAACCTCCCTCACCACGCGGGGACCCAAGGGGCAGACCAAGATTTACCTCCATACGATCTGGTTTACTCACTCGTGGACTTGTACTTCAAAAATGTCAACACCTGGTGCCCGATCCTTCACAGAAAAACTACACTGGACAGTCTTTTTGGGCCATCTGCGCTGGAGGAGGCTGACCTCATCTTGCTTCACGCCATCGTCGCCACTACAATGCGATATTCAACAGACGTGCGACTTACGGAAGAGAGGCGAGCAAATTACCACAAGATTTCGAAAGCCAAAGTTATTCTCTATGGCATGGAGAACTCGTCCGTCAAGTCACTACAAGCGCTCGTCATCTTAGCGCTCGATTTGTGTGGAAGCAGCAATGGCCCCCCGGGTTGGAACATCATGGCACTCATTACGCGCTCTGTCGTTCAACTCGGACTAGCTGTAGAGACCACATCCTCTATGGTCTCGCCGGGCTTTACTTCTATATACACATTGAGGGCCATGGTCCTGCCCGAGCCGAAAGACTTTATCGAAGACGAATCTAGGAGACGCCTCTTTTGGATGATTTACCTCTTGGATCGATACGCCACCATTGCTACAGCTTTCGAATTCGCGCTGGATGACAAGGAGATCGATAGGAGTCTTCCTTGTCGTGATGATCTCTGGGTGGCGAACCGCAAAGTCGAAACCAAGTGGTTCAGAACATTCAACTTCCCCGAGACCGCATCGCGTAACGACATGAGCGGCACGGAGAACCTTGGCGCCTTTTCATATTATATCGAAGTTCTTGGAATTCTCTCCAAGATCCACAAGTTCCTGAAGCAACCCGTGGACATCGGTGTGGCTGGCGATGTGGAGAGATGGCAACTCCGGTATAAGGAGCTGGACAGCATGCTGACATCCTGGAAGCTTGACCTTCCGGGGGAATTCAACGACATGAACAAGATTTTCCAGCCAGGCAGCCGCAGCTTGAGCTGTACCTGGTTGATGCTTCATGCGACATATCACACGACGGTCATCAGACTCCATTCGTCAGCCGCGTATCCAACAACAAGATCGCCCATCTTTACGCCGTCATACAGTGCATCCCAACGATGTCTCATTGCAGTTGAAAACATTGCTTCTCTGGCCGACTTTGCCTCCACAAATGGCTATTTGTCAAAACTGGGGCCACCATTCGCCTTCTCCCTCTGGGTGTCTGCACGCCTTCTGCTGGTACATGGGTCGACAGTCGAGCACAAGCTCTCGCCGCAGATTGCCTTCTTCGTCGATACCCTGCGAGCGCTCGGGGGCTTTTGGCCCGTAGCCCAGCGATACTGCAACTTGCTGCAGAGAGTCCTGGACGAGCACAGAGACAGCGAGCAAAAGGGCGACGGGATCACGCCGAGCTCTGTCAGGATTCTAGCAGACATGAGGCGCACCGCGTTTGACCTGGACTTTCTCATCTCTCGCCAGCCCCGACACGGGACACACACGATGAGCCGCCTGCCAAGTGTCACACCAGCTAGGACGCCGGCCGTGAACGATTTGGAGTACCTCGACGTCTTCGACTTCTTCAATGTGCCGCGGCTCCCTGTTTCAGGAGACGCTTTAGGCGTGCCGAGCGAGACGATGCCACAGATTGAATTGCAGGCCGCCAACAGCGTCAACCCGCAAGCAGGCATACCCACCGACTTTAACATCACAAATTTTATGATGGACGTAAATAGTGACTGGTTCAAGCAGGAGGGCGGAAAGTTTCTTGCACAGGGATGAGCTAAATGTATTATGCAAGTTTTTGTATATTTACTGTAAAACCAAAGGCGCTTCATGTCTATACTACCTATTTACACTTAATGTTATTAATACGCTATCAATGGCTGAAAGATTATGTGTAACTCCTTTTATTTACTGTCACCAGGCACCATCGCCGTCTCATGTATGTCACCGTTGCAGAACTGCACCCATCCATCGAGGCTCATCCTCTTGAAGACGGTGCTGAACCGGTCCGAGCCCTTGCCAGCGCCTTTGCGCGCGCAAATCTCCTTGCGGAGGTCGTCGGGGTACGTCTGGGCGTCGTCATCGGGAGGGTACTCGATGTGGAACACGGGCTTGCCGGCGTCAATGAACTTGTGGAAAGTCTCGCACTCCGGGTTCTGCTGGTCGGTGGCGCACTGCTCGTTGACGGAAAAGTCGACAACGTGCATGACGTCGTCGATGATGGCGGCCGCATTCTTCAGGCCGACGGACATGTTGTACTTTCCAGCCTCGTCGTGGAGGAAGGTCAAGTAGCTGACCGAGTCTGGCGCTGTCAGGCCCAAGTTGTTTTCGTCATTTTGCTGGCATCTTGGGTCAGAAAAAAGTTGCAAGAGAGTGTCATGGCAACTTACAAAACCGTCGACGTTGTCAGGATCAATCGCATCGCAACCTTTGCTTGCTGCTAGCGCGATGCGCTTCTTCATTATGTCGCGGATCTTGGGATTACTGATGCGTGCCCAGCGCTCATTCTGCCATTCCGGTAGAGTGCCTCCAAGATCCGTCTCCGGGAACTCGCCCGCGTCCGAACGACCCTTTTCCCATGTCCCCGCGCTGAAGTAGCAAATGACTTTTTTGCCGCGATTGTGCAGCTTGTCAATGGTTTCCTTGTCGTTTTCGAACAGGTCAAAGTCCCAGACGGAAACGTCGGGAGTAAAGTCGACGTCATTGCGAATGGTGTTTTTCAGAACTATCTGCCATGAGTCGCCCACTTGAGGCTTCCACTTTGAGGCTCTTATAGACTCATTCGGTGACTGAAGATTGGTGTTGTTGGTATCGAGGCTGTCATCGCCGCCACTTCTGTGTCTTGTCAGGCCGACGCCAAGGCCGACGGACAGTCCGACAACGACAGCCAAGGAGATACCTATAATGGTAATCTTCTTCCGCCTTGGCATAAACTGCTTGGCTGAGATCGGAGACTGCTTCTCGACGGCAACGTCATTCTCCTGGATGTGGGAATTTTCGCCGTTCATGTTGCTTAAAAATTAATGCTGCGATTGAGTGAGAAACCATATTGAGTAGTTTCGGAGATGTTCTTCTCAGTAGACGAGGTCGTAAGCTTTTATTCTTCAATGCTCGGGCGAGGCGAGCTGGAATCACAGGTTGCAAGAAGCGGGCTGCGAAGCGATCGTGCCAGCATAGCCCCATTCTAATGAGGCTCACAGCCCTTATTTGAGAGAACTATGCTCGGTAAGGAGAATCGACTGTATGACCGAATCAGTTCCAGTACTTGAACTACGTTCACAAGCTCGAGGCTGACAAGGCTGGCTATTATGGCAAATAACGACAACAGCAAGGGCTAAAGTTGCCAAACAATCAGCGACAGAAGCAGCATAACAAGGCCGATATCGAGGAACAGCCATGCCAATAGCTATTTGTGTACATAACTAGAATAAAGATATTGCTAGCGCCGGATTCTTGTGTTAGGCTGTCAGTAGCGAGATTCGGGTGGCTGTACCGAAGTGGCGCAGCGTGGTCTGGACTCGGCAACCGTGTGTTGTAGGGACAGACAGTCTGCCTAACAGGAAAACTGTTTTAACGCCGCTGAGGAGAGCCTAAATAGACTTGTTTCATTAATCTCGTCCCCAGTGGTATCCTGTTCATATTCATCGGTGCATTGCCCTGTAACAGTAACGGTTCGTAGTCACCTATCGACTTGGGCATTTTATTAGTTGGCTCAGCTATAAGTTATACACCCGGTGAGATTGCGGTAAGTGGGTTTAACCTATCTTGCTACTCAGCCTAACTATCTACCAGTATCGGTAGTGATATAGGAAAGCGGCTATCGGAGTTTTCCTAGTGCCTTGCTGTCGCCGCAAATACAAAGACACTTGCCGCCCAGTGAGACTTTCCGTTTCGCTGGACTTGGTCAGTTGTCAACTTTCTTGGAGTTTCCCGTCGGCCAAAGCCACGTGCCCCACCAAAGCAGCTGGCCCTATGAGTCGTTCACTGGAACCCTCAAATCCCGGCCCATGGCGAATCCAACTGGCTTGCCGCTGTGGAAATTAGCCCCCCCAAAGCGGAAAGCTTGCACGTTTTCTGCTCTGTGTTCTGTTTGCGGCGGATAGGATAGCATTCTCAATTGCTCAATGACGTTGCCGGCTGTGGTCGATTGATAGGCTACGGCGCCGCATTTCTCATGGCCGTTTTGTGTGTGCCAGGGCGCATGCCGATGCTACCGCAATCCTCCTTTCTGCTTCACATTTCGCTTGGCCCAGTTGACCTCCTCTGCTACCTACTCCTGTCCCCTCTGCTTGTGGAGTTGCTAGACAGCAAGCTGCTCCACTTGGCCGCTACCTTGTGCGTCATCCGTTCGCGGGCAAGGCTTTGCCGTGCGTGCGCCTCTCCAGTGTTGGTACAATACATTTTTTACTTGCTTATTGCAACACTGACAGGTAGGTTAGAAGCAAAAGGCGAGACTTGGTCGCGCTGGGTCAACTTTGAAATTTTATTCAATGGAAAGCTACGGCAAACGAGCCTCAATCCAACCACATCCTCCGATTTACTACCCATGTCTCAATGGAGTATTGACAAGGATTTCCCCAGAGTACCAAGGTAGAGCTCGGCTGTAATGCTCGACACCGCTGCGTCCAGACCCAGTGCTCTCAATGCATGTTTCACTGGCCTGATGTACAGTGTGACGTATGTATGTAGGTCCTAACAGCATTGCAGTTATTCGCATTCGTCCAATTCAATTGATTCATTGAATACCAATCACCCTGCATTGTAGCAGCCATTTATTGCACAGCAGCAGCTCCAGCTCACCTCCTTATCGCCCGCCTAATCTACTCCCCCGTAGTCCAATTGCTGGATGGCTCGAGTGAGCCGCAAGTAACACGAGCTGCAAAGCAAGCACCTTCAAAGCTCCATCACATCCGAAGACGTCAGCCACGTAATTTCTTCTCGCCTTGTAGTACGCCGAGCCCTCGCTCTTCTCGACCTAGCTGCCCCCCAAAAGCTCCCCCTCCTCTCTTCAATCATTGTTTTTGACTGGTTGACCGAGCCCCAGAGCTGCGAGCACTTTCTACTAGTCACTATCCGCACCGCTCAATTCTTTCTTTCAGGCCCAAAGCCCTTTTTTTCCTAACCCTCCTCGCACGTCTGCGATTTCCTTTCTCTTCCATATACCTCCACACTTAGAGAGAAACAGAAAAATACCATCGATTCCCCATTAATTTTTTGGTAATATCCACCATGGGCAGCTACACTTTCAAGTGGTAAGTTCCTTTTTGCGTCGCCCCATGTACCGCGGCTTTGTACCCTGCGCCCGTGCCCGAGCCCTTGTCGTCGACCTGTCTTGTCTGTCCAGTCCTGCGAGACCAACTTCCCCCCAGGCAACCGCATTCCATTTGCAGAACAACCACTGGAGATACCCTGCCTTGCGCTCCTTCGCATTTCAATCTCATCCGCAATCTTTCAATAATCTACTTTGTCCTTTATTTTATCTAATTATTGTCTCCTTCGCCAGGGAACACCCCGCGGAAGAAGTCTACGTTACCGGTACCTTCGACAACTGGACGAAAAGTGTCAAACTTGACAAGCGAGGTACCATCTTCGAAAAGACCGTCAGTCTCAAAATCCCGTCCGACAAGGTCTATTACAAGGTTAGTCACAACCACCGACGCCTCAATCGATCCATTGCTGCGTCAAGCGCCTCCCGCCTCCCGCCACCGATGCCGACCGCGTCCTGGCCTGAAGCTTTCAAGCCCCCGCGCACATCACGCGATTCGTATCGCAATGCCGCTGGGCGAACGTCATGGCACTCCAGCTTGTGTTTCTTGCGTTTCTTGCGTTTGTTGAAAGATCGCCGCGCCGAATTCATTGCCAAGCACGGCTCGAGTGTGCACAGTGACAGAACGGCTGCGAGGCACCGCCAATGTGATCGCGTCGAAGCAACCTTGACTGTCGCCACTTGCGCATTGGGCCATTGTTCATTACTGTCAACAGCCATCGCTAACGACTCCGCCTTGCACAGTTTGTCGTCGACAACAATTGGACCATTAACGAATCGTCCCCCAAAGAGGCCGACAAGGAGGGCAACGTCAACAACTTCCTTACTTCCGAAGTCATTGCTGCTTCGACCCTCTCTACCACCGCCATCAACACCGTCGCACCAGGATCCACCACCGCTACAATGGCTGGTCAACAACCCCTTGAGAAGGATAAGCTTTTAGGTATCAACCCCCTACCTGCCTCGGAGACCGGAGTAAACCCCATCAACTTGAAATCTGGCGAAAAGGTTCCTCCGGAGCTTACTGCCGGCGATATCCACAAACATGTCAAACTGGATAAAGAGTCATACGAGAAGAGTGATTCTCTTGTCGGAATTCCCAACCCGGCTGATGTTCCTGCGGCGGGCCCCAACACCATTCCGGAATCAAGCTTACCGATGCCCCAG
This sequence comes from Cordyceps fumosorosea ARSEF 2679, assembly GCF_001636725.1. NCBI lineage: Eukaryota > Fungi > Ascomycota > Sordariomycetes > Hypocreales > Cordycipitaceae > Cordyceps > Cordyceps fumosorosea. The sequence goes on along the minus strand of NW_017387341.1, from coordinate 12,326 downwards.
AACGCCACAATCAACACCGTTGCCCCTGGCGCTACTACCGCTGCTCTAGCCGGCCAGGTCCCTGTGGAGTCCAAGGCCACAGACTCTACCTCTGGAACTGACGACAAGAAGAAGAAGAAGAAGAACAAGAAGAAGAACGAGAAGAAGAAGCAAAAGAAAGCTGCTGCTGCTGCCGCGAACGGCAATGGAACTGCCAACGCTGATGCCGACGACAATGACAATGATGACGACAATAGCGACGAGGCTGAGCAACAAAAGGGTGACCAGAGTGTTGCTGCTACTGCCACTGCCGTTGGCGGCAGTGTAGCTGCTGTCGCCGCGGCCGTCGCCGCCGGTGCTACGGCCGCTGCCAGCAAGGTCAGCGAGCAGGCTGCTCCGACTGTCGACGCAGCCAAGTCTGCTGCCACCGAGGCCATTAACAGAAACCTGCCCGACGCCGCCAAGGAAAAGCTCCCACAGCAGGCTAAGGAGCTGCTAGGCCAGCAGGAGACTGCTCAAGGCGTGCCCGACGAGGTCACGGAATCTATTCAGGAGGCCGGCAAGAGCCCCGAAGCCGCCGCCAATGCGGCCGCCGTTCAGGAAAAGAAGGCTGTTGAATCCGAGCTCCTCAAAGAAGTCAAACCCGCTCCCGCGGCGGCTGATGTGGCTAAGACTACGGGGCCACTCGGCCAGCAGGAGGTGGCCAAGGCCGTGCCCTCAGAGGTCAAGGAGTCCATCCAGGCGGCTGGTAAGAGCCCCGAGGCTGCTTCCAGTGCAGCGGCTGTTCAGGAGAAGAAGGCTGTTGAGTCGGAGCTGCTCCAGGAGGCCAAGCCTGCCCCTGCGACAGAGGTGCCCAAGGTTGAGGAGATCCCCAATGCGGCCGCTTCTGTCGGCAAGGCTCCCGAAAAGCCTGCCGAGACCATCAAGGCCCCTGCCCTCGCTGCTGCTGCCCCTTCCGTGGCCCCTATTGTTGGTACTACTCAGAAAGTTGCGCCTGCCGAGAATGGCGCTGCCAAGGTCGCCGATGGAACCTCCAGTGCCAAGCCGACCGAGTCCAAGCCAGGAGATACCAAGGTCGCTGTGTTCAAGCCTGTGACCCTCACTCCTGAACCGCAGGCCACCGAGACAAAGTCCGCCGATGCCTCCGTCGCTCAGGCTGTGGAGAGCAAGGCTGCAGGCGCCTCTGCTCCTACCGTTGCGGAGGTCCCTAAGCCCGCCGAAACGGCCCCTGTTGTCTCTAAACCCGAAAACACCAAATCCACCGACACCAAACCCGCTGGATCGAAGCCTGCTGAACAATCAGCCACAGCTGCTCAGTCTACTGCCAACGGGTCTGGCTTGAAGCCTCCCCATGCCACCGCCACGGATAAAGCTCAGGCTGCTGCCGGTAACAAGAAGAAGAGTCGCCTTAGCGCTTTTATCAGTAAGATTAAAGGTAAGTTGTCAGATAAGAACTAGGGGCGTGCTGGCATACATCAGCCTGCAACGTGTTGTGAAGGTGCGCGACAGGAATTGTTGATTTATATTTGGGATTGTTGATTATTTTGTTATTCCTATGTCAAAAGATTCCCCATAGCTGCGGCAGTATCAAATTTGTACCATATACCTAGGTAATACATGATATGTTAGCAATGCTTAAGTCCATTATCACGTAGCCGATGCACCGCCCCATAAAATCAAAGGTGTAGACCCGTCATAATTTGTAGTCAATTTGCCACTGTCACCAGTAGCACAGAGAAAAATTAGAAAATTCTTCGCTAGAGATTTGGAATCGGGCAGTCATGTAGTGTCCGTTGTCAAGCTGGAGTATTCCTCAGCGTATGTAGTTGGCTAACGCGAGAGATGATGCAATGCACGTGACGAACCTCTCTGGATTGCCCCGCCAAGTGAGTCAAGAAGGAACCTTCCCCGAAAACACATCGATAGTTACGGGCTTTGTCCCAGCGTGATCCCATCGGATCTCCCTCGCTATTGATCAAAATCATGGTTATGAGACTTCTCATCATCAAGAAACTCGACCCTACATCCGAAAATCAGTCTTATAACCCGCCGCGGTCTTTCGGAGGACCAGTAGTCGAGCTCCGCCAGCGGAACGTCCAATAACCCAGCGAATGCCCGCAACTTGATCCCGAGCCACGGCTGATTACATGCGTCTTGCCCATTTGACTCGAGTCTACCGCTTAGTCTTATGCTCCCCAGTTGAACTACCATGAATCTGTTGAACGCCAACTCGGGCAAGTCCCTTCCAGCCGCATCAAACTATCTTGCTCCAGTTGCCCCCGATCGCCCCGCCCCGGCTCCCGACTTCTCGCGTCGCCCCGGCCCGTCCTCGTCTGCTGCCACCAGCGCGCAGCCTACACCTAGAAAGGGGCAAGGATTTCGCAAGCAGCACAGGAACCAAAGGCGTCCAGGCCTAGGAGATCGTATGGTTCATTCTCCGCTGGACAGGGACGACGCGTTCGCCGAGATGCGCGCTGTTCGCAACCCTTCCAGCCGCCGAGGTCAAACCTCGATCACGCATTTGCTCAACTATACGGCCCCACGAACTGCTCGGGATCACAACTTTCATCCACGTCCCCATCGTCGTCACCCTAATGCTGGCTCAGGCTACCATGCCGTTGATAAATCGCGATACGTCCATGCAAACTATCGTTTCGTTGTCCGGCCAAACGTGTCGTACACGGACCAGGCTGCCGATGCTGATTTGTATATTGACTGGGCAAATGTTTTGCAAGTAATTGCCTCTTCGGAATCGCAAACTGCTTCGTGCCCGATATGCCTTTCAGAGCCTGTTGCCCCTCGAATGGCTCGCTGTGGCCACATATTTTGCTTGCCATGCCTGATCCGCTTCATGGTCACGACCACAAATGAGGAAGATGCCAAGTCTGGCAAAATCGCAAAATGGAAGAAGTGCCCCATCTGCGAAGACAGCGTGTATATGCAGGAGGTACGACCTGTGCGATTCTACGCAGGACAGGAGAGTCCCCTTCCACGACCCGGAGATGACGTTGTGCTCCGGCTCATGGCACGCAAGGCAAACTCGACACTCGCGCTTCCCAGAGAAGGGGGTGTCGATGTCATCAATTCCAGCGACGATGTACCTTGGCATTTCGCTGCCAATGTTCTTGACTATGCTCGCATCATGAAAGGAACAACAGAATACATGACCGAACAATACGAAGGGGAAGTTGCTGCCCTCAAAAAGCAGGAAAAGGAAGATGAAGATCTATTCGGCCAAGATGGCGTTTGGATGCAGCGAGCTGTAAAAGCTGTCAAATCCTTGCTGGAAGGCATTGACGACCTCACTGACGTGGCTGCGGCAACGCTGGCGACGAATAGAGTTCGCGGGAAACCGATGTCAGACTCGGATTTTTACTTTTACAGCACACCCCCGCATCTATATCTGTCTCCATTGGATATCCGCATCCTCAAGACCAAGTATGGGTCCTTTTCCTCGTTTCCGTCCTCTTTGCTCCCGACCCTTGAACACATTTCGACAGGCCATGTGGTCGATGATAATCTGCGAAAGCGAGCCAAATACCTTGGCCATCTTCCTCAAGGATGTGTTATCAGCTTCCTAGAATGCGATTGGACGGATATTGTCCCGGAGGATACGCTCTCAACCTTTGCTTCGGATATCGCCAAGCGTCGCAAGCGTAATACGGATAAGGCTGCGCAAGAGGAACTTAAGCGGATCAACGCAGAACGTTTAGAGGCCGCGGCTTTACACAGTTCTGCCGGTATATCTATTCCCCATCAGGGCATAGAAGAAGACGGACCACCAGCCATGGATATCTCAGAATTTCAGCCTTTGAATGGACCATCAAGCGCTACGCCACCGGAAGATCGCCTCGGCTTCAATCCCCTAGCATGCATGTCCACGAGCCCAACTGGAGAGCGAACTGTTTGGGGTACTGTCGCAGTGCCTGCCTCTCCAGAAATGGGGTCAACGCATGCTGAATCCAGAAATGACGGATGGCTCAACGAAGCCGAGCTCTTGTCCAATGCTGAGCTTTCTATGGACCTGGAGGCTATCCACATTGCAGAGCAAGAGGGAGGGGCCAAACCTGAGAATGGTGGCTCCGCAGGGGGTGGTAAGAAGAAGAAGAAGCAGAAGATTACTCTCATGAGTACTGGCGGCCGCAGAGGATTTTAGACATGTGCAACACCTGCTTTTAGATTCAAGGAGTCTGTTTTCGGCATGGCTGGCGTTTTATTATAGGATCATCCTTAGGTAGATATCTAACTTAACAACAGCGTACAGCGCAAACCAACATATGAGTGTATGCAGCGCATACATACTACTCTAATTGATTTGATTTGACTTTTTACCTACAGACTCTTTAATGTTTTTCTTCATGAGGCAACTCTAAAAAAAACAAACACTACAAAAGAGTGTTGTATGTGCCTATTAGTGTCCGCGGCGGGTCACTGGCATTTGTGGCGCCCACCAATGTGGGGAGGTCCCTCAACTTCCAAAAATTTTTGTCTTTTGCAGTCGTTCTACCATATGCAACTCTACAGAGCATGGCAGCCGACAGTTCATCCTCACTGACCTCGACGTCGCACACATTAACGGCGGGTTCAAACATGGCAGCCAACATGCCGTCTGCCAACGGAGTGGCCATGGCTCTGCTGCAAAGTTTGCAGCCGGAAAACCGCCATGTATTTCTGCAACCAACGACAGACTTGTCCACCGAATCACTAAACTTGGTGCGAGACACATTAGAGGGCTTCGCCGCGCAAGTTGGCGATGAGCAACAGCGGCGACTAAAGGAATCGAGAAAACGGAAGCGCGACGGTGAAAAGGAAGAGATGCTGAAGCTGCGAAAGATTTACGTTGACGGCTTTCAGACAAACCAGGTCTGGCAACAGGCCAAGAAGGTCATTGGAGGCGTCTTGCAATTTTCGGAGACACTTCTAGGAGAAATGGAAGAGAAGAATGAGATCGCTCTTCCTGATGGCGACATCACTGGAGAAGTCTCGGCATCTGAGGAAGCCGAAGACGATGCGAGCAATCTAGACGCTGAGTCGGACGAAGAGGACGAAGATGATGAAGAAGTCGGTTCTGAGGAAGAGCTTGAGGATCTAGAGGACTCCAAGATCGATGCAGAGGAGCTTGGCGAAGATTTGGAGGAGGAAGCCGCCGAGGTCGCTGAGGACGATGACGAAAACGACGAAGATGACCAAGACGACGATGGCGAATCTTTTGTGGAAGACCCTGACGGCCTTAATGACGGCTTCTTCTCCCTCGACAATTTTAATAAGCAAACTCAATGGTTCGAAGAACAAGATACCCGCGGCGACCCGAACGCAGACATGGCCAGTGACGACGAAGAAATAGACTGGACCGCAGATCCCAATGGCCCGAACCAAAAGTCCAAGGCCGTGAAGACCAGACGATCGAAGAAGAACACGGAGGACGATGACATGGTCGATGACTCTGACGAGGACGACGGGCCTACTTTTGGTGACATGGTTTTGGATGCTCCAGAGGGCGACAGCGACGACGAGGCAGCGGCGTTCGAAGACGGCCACGAAGACGCCGAGAATAACGCCAACGATATTTTCTACAAGGACTTCTTCGCCCCGCCACCGCGCAAAAGAGATGCGAAAAAGCCGAGAAAATCAGCCCCCGAAGCTCAAGAATCTGCAGAGCAAGACGTGGAGCGAGCCATGGCTGATGTGCGTCGTGACTTATTTGATGATGAATCCGAAATGGATGACTCTGAGGATGCTCTCTCGGATGCGTCTGCTGGCGACCCCAAGTCCCGCCGCTCAGCGCACGAGCGTAGACAAGCCAAGGTAGCCGAAGAGATTCGAAAGCTCGAAGCCGCTTCCGTGGCCAAGCGCGAATGGACTATGTCCGGCGAAGCCAACGCAGTGGATCGCCCTACGAACTCACTTCTTGAGCAAGATCTTGACTTCGAATACATCGGCAAGCCTGTGCCTGTAATAACGCCCGAAGTTAGCGAGAGCATAGACGATCTCATCAAGCGCCGCATTCTCTCACAAGAATTTGACGAAGTTCTGAAACGCCGCCCCGAGACTGAGACCGTACCGGCAGGTACCCGTCGTGGCCTCGTCGACGTCAAGGATAGCAAGTCAGACAAGAGCCTGGCTCAAATCTACGAAGAAGAACATGTCAAAAATGCCGATCCTGACAACTACGTGAGTCAGTCTGACGAGAAGCTGCAGCGTGAAGAAAAAGAGGTGGAAAATATGTGGAAAGAGATCTCTGCCAAGCTCGACGCCCTCAGCAGCTGGCACTACAAGCCCAAGCCGACAGCGGCTACGCTCTCCGTCGTAGCTGACGTGGCCACCATTGCCATGGAGGACGCGCAGCCGGCGACAGCCCAGGGTGTTGCCGGCGAGAGCAGCCGCATGGCGCCACAGGAGGTGTACAAGGCCGGCGCGGACACGATAGCCAAGGGCGAGGTGGTGTCCAAGAGCGGCCTGCCAGTGGCCCGGCAGGAGATGTCACGCGAGGACAAGGCCCGCCGCCGCCGGCAGCACAAGGAACGCGTGCGCAAGGCCGGCAACGGCGGCCCGGGCGGTTCCCGGGCGGCCACGAGCAAGAAGGCGCAGACCATTGCCGACCTCAAGAAGGGCGGTGTCAAGGTCATCAACCGCAAGGGCGAGATCACTGACGTCGACGGCAACAAGATCAAGGCGGTCAAGGCCATGTCCAGCGGCAGCTTCAAGCTGTAAGAAGGGTGCTACATCACATCAGCGTCGAGGGAGGGCTTTCTCTGCTGGAACCGCGTTACGTGGCGTACGGAAGAAACTGCTGTTGGGTTACGTCATGTGCTGGCGAGCCGCTATTACTTTGTATATACTTGGAGAAGGAAAAGCATGTCGTGTACTTTGTTTACTTCTGTCACATCAGTACAGTACGGGTCTTTCATATCATATGTGGTGTTTAGGGGATACACGTCGTCTTGACATTTCAATGCAATAATGATATCCGTACATGCAGGCGCAAGATGCTAAAGTGATTGGTGAATCGTTCAATTGAGCGTCAAATGCTGTCAAGAAAAAAATGTATGAAAACATGCGTGTACTAGACGTGGAACCAAGCTGGTTGTTCCAAACCTGAGGTGGAGGAGATATCTGGCAAGATACTCATCAAGCAATCTCACTCCGCCGTCCAGACGCCACAAACTCCAAAGTTAGAAAAACAAAGCCTTACCTCCCCCTCCTGCTGGTCCCCGCGTTGCTACCGAAGCACGAACCCAAAGGAAGCAGACCACCGGCGCTGTCCCGCGCAATCCTATTCGCATTTTCATTGTCACCTGGGCTTCGATACTCATACACACTGCTCGACCGGGATTTTACGCCGCCTCTTCGACGCGGGCCTTCTTAGGCGACTCGGCGCCGGTCTCGATAGGCTCGTCCTCGGCCTTGCGCTTGCCGTTGGTGGATGACTCGGTCGGCGGCGCGGCGGCCGCAGCCTCGGGCTTGGCCTTCTTGCGCACCATGCTCGTCAAGTCGACGGCGCCCTTGGTGGCTTCGGCAACGCGGGCTTGCGTCTCCTCGGGGGTCTCGCCGAGCACGGCGCCAAAGAGGCCACCGAGGACGTTGGCCTCGGTGGCGCCCAGGAGCTCTTGGGGGTCGATGGGGTTCTTCCGGAGGTCGACAAGCTTTGTTCAAAAAAAGGTAAGCAGGGGGGGGGGGTTTACTCTTTGCTCCATATCCGCAATGAGCTCCTTCATCTCAGTAATGTCCTTGCGGATAAGGTCATTGTCTGTAGGAGAAGCAGAGGTTGCCATTTCAACTTCCTTGCCTTGCAGCTTGAGTCTGAAGCTCTTGATAGCCAAATCCATCTCCTTCACGGCCTCATCACGGAGATCCTGGTCAATCTCTTCGCGCTTGGTGTTGGCGCCGTCGTCACCAGAGCTAGTGATGGAGGAAAATTCGAGGGCAAGGGAGAGTTTGTAGTGAGCTTCGGCGATAACTTCGGACTCAACAGGGTAGAGCTCCAGCTTGTAGTTGAGCGATACACGACCGTCCTCGATAGCATTCGGGTACCTATTACAATTAGTAATTCCGCCGCATCGAGCGAGTGGGTTTACGCGTACCGCTCACTCTCTAGTGAGATCTCGGCAAGAGTATCGTGGGTATCAGCGAGACGCTCCTTGACATGGCGCTCAGCAGGAGACAGCTCGCTGACAGTCTCCTTGCCCTTCTCGCTGTCGGTAGCTTGCTCGAGCTGGGCAAGCTGCTTCATATAGCATACGCGCGCAAGGTCAAGAATCTCGAATGCAGTGGCAAGATCATCTTCCTCTTCTTCGGGTTCGGCATCACCCTATCAACGCTCAAGTTAGTCAACTGCGCTCTTTCGATCACACGAGCTAAGAGTGACGCACCTCTTCGTCCGAGTCGTCCGAGTCAACAAAGTTCTCATCTCCGGTGAATTGAAACAGGGCTTTCTTGGCGTCGCCTTCTTTCTTCTCTGAGGCTTGGGCAGAAGCTTCCTTCACATTCTCGTCCAGAGTAGGGAGCTTCGACGAAGACGCTTGGGCCGCGGAACTGCCATTCGCCTTTGTCTTCTTGGCTTCTCCAGCCGCCTGTCCGCCCAGCACATCGCTCTTGCTCTGACCGACTCGGAACAGGCTACGTCCATAATGGAATAGAATTTCGGCATTTTCTGGGGCAAGCTCGCCGTTCAACTCAGCCTGCAGGTTGCTTGCGCGCGAGAAGACCTCTGCTGCAGCCTCGTAGTTCTTGTGCGCGTATAGCGCGCTGCCCTTGGCGGACAAGTCAGCCAGCGTGACCTTTTTAGACTTTTCGTCCTCTTCGACAGTTTCGCCTTGTTCGGTCGATGGCACGTCAGCCGCAGATTCTTCGGTCGCGACGACAGCTTCAAGGGCAGCAGCTTCAGGCGCAACTACGCCATCAAGAGGCGCAGTAGGCTCTTCGATCGGTTGCGTTTGCTCGACGGTGTCGGCCATGGTGTTCTTGACAAGCGCTATGGAATTGATGGTGTGTGTTCTGTTGCGAGATAACAGCACAGTTTAGGTGCAATTGAAAGTTGAAATAGCCAGGATTCGTTTCGCACGAGATAGGCCCTAGCTTCAAGTGGCGTCAGTCGCGCTGCACTTTGGCGCCACCTTTACGCCACTGCGCGCTACCGCGCGCCACTTTTCAGCTAAAAATGTTGCTTCCAGGTGACACAAGTTGAACAGTGTGGCAGTGACCAGTGGCATGACAAACAGATGATATACATACAAGTCTAACCGCGGAATTCGCCAAAGCCTCGGAGAATAGCCTCGAAGGCCACTTCGGCCGCGAGCTCGGCGTAGTAGAAACGACGCCAATCGGCCGTAGACAGACGCCCAGCGAAGGCGGCTTCGGCCGCGACCCAGGTAGCGCGGCGGGCTTGGTCGAGAACGATTTTGGCAGCGACGCGGGCGACGCGGCGGGAGGGTCCTGGCCTATCAAAGCATGTCAGCAGCTGTGAAAAAGAGGCGTAAAGAGAGCCGGATAAGAGAAATTGGCAAAATTTCTTACATTTTGGTATTTGCGAGGATGGAGAAGAAGAAGAAGAAGAAGAAGAGCATCGAGGCGGCGGTGGCCAGGGGAATTTACAGAATCCATCCGCTCATTCCCTAACTGCAATGACGGTAGGAGCATCGTAGACATTGCTCTTGATTAGGCAGTTGCATCTCTCGATCTACTACTGACTGCTTCATACGCGGGCAGTCACTAGCCTGCACCACGGTGCTTACTTACGATACAGCGACATGGGCCGAGAAGGCTTTTGTGCAGCCAACCTGAAGTTAAAATACAATTGCATAATTTGCTTTGCCACATAGCCACGTGGCCACTCTACGCCCTTTTAAATGAGAAATATTTCTTGAAGTCAAGTATAAATGGGAGCCAGCAGTGGCCGACTGTCAGCCAAGGTCACTTCGACCCAGAGCACAGGCCCCAAACTTCGAGCTTTACATCATCTCATCCTTCTCAATCCACACAACTGCGATCCTTTACCCTCAAGCCATCGCAAGCCTAATCAGAGATGACTAGGGAGGAAACTTCCTGGAACTGCCTACCTCCCGAGATTCGAAATGAGATCATTGGTCTCCTACCAAGTGTCGGCGGGAAATGCAGTCAGCTCGCGACCGTTTCCAAAGTTTGGCAATCAATTATCGAGCCACTCAACTTTGCCGAGATCAACTTGACGGTACCGCGCCTTGTCGATCCTGACTCTCAAGCTATTCTATTCCGGAATAGAAAGCAGATTCACTATATCTGGTTTCGGGTGGAACTGAAGCAGTATGATTGCAGACAGTGTGCGAATACTGACCAGGACCGTTGGGGCTTGGATAATATTGACAACCAATTCATCGCGGATGCTTTTGAAAGCCTGTTCACTACACTAAGCGCATGGGAGCATCGTGGTGACTTGGTTCTCGATATCAGTGTCTACTCGCCCAGCGACAACCAGCACTGGTTCAAGTACCTGAACTTCTGCTCAGACATCAGCCTAGGCGAGTGCCCATCTCGCTATGGACACGAGCAAGGACTGACCCCGATGCATGACCCGGCTCATGGTTGGGTTGCCGGACAGCAGGTCCTTGTTCCTGAACAATTTGCCATCGAACATACATTTGACGAGATCATGGGCGAGGGCCCTTTCGACGATGAGGAACCCGAGATGCAGTGGTGGCGGAGTCTTCCCTTCGTACCCGTCGTCGGGGTCGTACTCCTTCGCCAGCAGACCCGCCGACGATGGAAGCCGGTGGCGCTCGCAAATATGCTCACGCGGTTCCCAAACATGAAGGAACTTTGTTACGAACCCTGGAGAGAGTGGACTGGAATTGAGACGCAAACTGATGAACGTAAGTGCTTACTCAATCCCTGCAATTTAGTTAACGCAGCCGCTGATCAACCGGAAACAGGCAGCCAGACGCTGATCGAATCCTTTCCCTCTACTGAATTGTGCAAGCTAACAATATTCGAGAACTTCAACGAGGTTTACCCAGAAAAATATTCCGATTCAACAACCGCTATCAGGGTGCCGAACCCGGCCGTGAGCCAGAAACTTGCCCGGGTCAGCCTGCACCTCACCATACTATCCGCCTCTTTCATGGTCGATGCCGGTCACTTCTTCTCAGCGCGTCAACATTCATGGACCTGGAATAAGCTCACTTCACTGGCGCTAACTTCGAGAGTTCTCACCAACGATGCCGACCCCTTGGATATAAACAGCATGCTTCGAGACGCCGCTGCCGCAGCGCTTGCGATGCCCAGACTTGAAACGATGGAGTTATGGAACGGCAGACGGGGTGTGGCAATGCTCTTTCGCTACCAGAGGGCTCAAGATGGGCAGCCAGCCATCATCACCGTACGGGGGACGTCGAAGCTTGATCTAGGGATAACGGTTACGCAAGCTTGGGATGCGGTCTCTCAGCAGCACGGCCATGGCAAGGTCGTCGTACAAACCTCTTTGGTCGATACAGATGGTATTCGATGCCATGGTGATGCGATCCTCCAGTTGGGACTTTCGACCGAGGTCGCTAGGCTGGTCTCGCTGCGGCAAATCCTCAGCGAACATAGGTCTCGGGCATGAGACTTGCATAGCAGGAATCGGCTCTAATGCCTGGGCGAACCCCACCGATTTATAATGAACCCTTTCTCACACTTTAGATTGTCTCGTTGTTTGGTATTGCGGCTTGTCGACAGCTCCCTTCGTCTCTTTCTCTGCAGTTGCATGCGCATGCGGCTTGTGAGCGTTCGACTGACGAATGGCAGTCACGAGTCTAATAAATTGGTGTGTTTGACTTGTACTGGGACCTTTCTCATGGATTGTTCGCTTGCCTAGTGGAGGTTTGGCACACTTCTCAGCAGTCACAGGAATGGTTGCTTACTCTGTAACGTCGGCCACCCACTTATGAGCCACCCATCGTCAACACAAGGCACGGCGCAAAAGCTTCATAATAAATACAAAAAATTTAAAATACATAAAAGCTATATTAATTAATAGCTTAGAAGCTAGAGAATTAATCTATAGCTAAGTTAATAATTAGTTATATAGTTTTACTAGTTAATTACGTATTAAGCTACTACTATATGTTTTTAACCTCTATAACTTAAACAAATAATTTATTAGAGTCTATAATAACTATTTAATGTTTTTTTAGTCTAATAATTTTTATTTTAGCTTTAAGCTATTAGATTTAGCCTTTAGTAAGTATTATTCTAGCTTATTAGATATTAAATTACTTCTTAATTTTCTTCTATATTATTATAAACACATAGGATGCACAGGTGGGGCTGAGTGAGTCGGACTAAGTCAGTGTTACGAACAGACAAGAGTGACACAGGGCGGCCCGAGAAGGAGG
>NW_017387709.1:0-1072 GCF_001636725.1 Cordyceps fumosorosea ARSEF 2679 | reverse complement strand
AAGATCTCTATAATATCTAAGGAGAGAGTGTAGTTTATACCTTAGATAGATATAGGAAGTTATATAGTTTCTTAATCCACTACTCTATAGTTATACTTAATAGCTTCTCCTTCTATGTTTATAAGTTAGTAGGGCTTATTTTTCTTTTTCTAAAGTAATTATAATTTATTAATAAGTTTTAGTAAGATATAGTTTCTTTATACTCTACTATTAATTATTACTTAGATTCTTCTTCTTTTAATAAGGATATTAACTATAAGATATATAGTACTATTAATGTTTATAGTATATAGAGACCTATTAGATCCCTATTAATAAATTAGTCTTAATAATAATAATAGTTATTATTTCCTAATCCTTTAGCTTTTCCTTTAGTTACTTATTCTAATAGCTATTCGTCCTATTAGCGTTAGTCTATTCCTCTCTTTATACGTTCTTCTTAGCGCTTATATTAGTAATAGTCTTCTAACTATTCTATAGGAGCTAGGCTATAATCTAGTTACTTACCCTTTATATTAATTAGACTTAGGCTAAGTGAGTCTCTCTTTATTATATAGTTTCCTCTAGCCTTATATTATAAGGTTATAGTATAGATAGTGTATAGGTTTTTATCCTTAATATAATAACCTTCTTTATTCTTTTAGAGGATAAGTTCTAAAGTGTTCTTACTCTAAATCATCTAGTAATATAAGTGGGTTTCTAGATAAGGTTTATAACTAAGAAAGTATAGCTAACTTAAGAACCACCTATACTTAAGTTTCTTCTAAAGGTATTATCTATAACTATTATAGTAATATAAGGTCTATAAGATTATTATATATTCTTAATATAATATACTTATTATAGGGTGCTCCTTTATATAGTGGGTTTCTTTTACTACTAGTTAGTATAGTAAGTTAAAGAGTATAGTTAGGTTAGATATATCTATTCCTTAAAGAGTAACTATAATAGGTTCTAGTCTTTCTTTTCTTATAGTGCTTTCTAGTATATAAGTAGGTCCCTCCTCTAGTATAGTAGGAATGTATTTAGTGTTTTCCTATATTCCTAATTCTAGTATAGACGTATATACTAG
>NW_017387708.1:0-1072 GCF_001636725.1 Cordyceps fumosorosea ARSEF 2679 | reverse complement strand
AACATCAAGACGAAACGACCCAGCGACAAACTCGACTGGAAGAAAATTGGACCATTCCTCATCAAACGAAAAATATCAGACATCAACTACGAACTATCATTACCAGACGGAATGAGGATCCACCCAATATTTCATGTGTCACTACTTGAAAGAGCACCGGATGATTCTGCACTCGCTACAAGAATCACGGTAGACAACACCAATGAATATGAAGTCGAAAGGATACTCAAAGCACGAGGAAACATCAAGAATCGTCATTATCTCGTTAAATGGAAGGGATACCCAAACTCCGAAAACACCTGGGAACCAATCAAGAACCTCACGAATTGTTCGACTCTGCTTGAACAGTTCCATTCCCGAGGAACGCATCCCAATCAATCGCATGAGTACCGTCCAACGACTCGACACCGAACTCGGCATCCAAAGAACGGACCAAAGCAGGATCCAGATCCTCGGAAGGAGTAGGAAGGACCCCTGTGGTCTTCTGAAGCTGTTCCGCTTCCTCCCGTTCCACACGCTCCAGTTCTTCGACATTGTCGATACCACGCGCAATCGCACGCATCATTTTCTCGAACCACAATTTCTTTTGTTTTCGCAAGCGGCGCACTTTAGCGCTCGCCTTTTCAAGCTCTTCTTCAGCAGCCTCTAATTCGGATTCAGCCTTTTGGTGTTGAGTGCCGATGCGGCGGAGTTGCTGAGGAGTAAGAGGATTCATGTCGCAATAAGACCGGTTAAGACGAATGCACTCGAAGCATCGAGAAGAGTCCACGTCAGACGCCTTGCAATTCTGGAGGCCTTGCTCTTTGCAGAATGAACATGCAGGCATATCAACTAGATTTCCGATCATCAACTCGAGGAGGGCGTTTCGTTCGTCCGTCTTGCGGGAAGGTTTTCGAGATCGCACGGGAGGTCTTGAGATACGATTAGACATGATGGCACATGTTGATGCAGGAGGGAAGAAGCCACCTACCACTCAGCCGGCCTGTTCGATGGCCTTGAGGACAAGACCAAAGAAGGAGGGGCATTATGTTACGAACGCTGCTGCATCAATGCGGGGCTGGGCCGGACCGCC
>NW_017387707.1:0-1077 GCF_001636725.1 Cordyceps fumosorosea ARSEF 2679 | reverse complement strand
TAGAGTAGTAGGAACACACTTAGTGTCTTCCTATATTCTTAATTCTAATATAGACGTATATACTAGCGGCTAGGTTCTATATTCTTAGTCCTTTTCTTTAGGCAATGGTTATATTCTAAAGTTCTAGTCTTCGTCTAATGTGGGTTCATCGTAATAAGCCTACTTATTAGTGTTAGAGAAGTATTCCTTACTATTAGCTATACTAATATTGTGTGTAGGTATGTCTTTATAATTAGCTGTATTAAGCTTCTTTCCTTCTCCTACGGGCTTCTATTGCTTCTTTAGAGCCTAATACTTATTTATAAAGTGTCCTTTCTTACTATAGTTATAGTAAGTCTTAGCTTTCTCTTTATTTATAGTATTAAGTTCTATTAGACCTAGATGAGTTCTATAGGCTGTGGATCTATATACACGTCTTCTAGTATTAGGCTAGTGTCGCTAGGGGTAGGGTCCTTAATTCCCTTTTCTTTTACTGTGTTCTAGCTTTTAAGTATAAAGTTTATTATTAATCTTAATAATCTAGTTAATAAACTTACTAAAGTTATTAGGTTAATTGTTTTTTAAGACTTCGTCCTTAACTTCCTCCTTTAGTCCGTTATAGAAGAGTTCTATTTAACTATTATTATCCTAAGAGAGCCGTGTTATAATATAGTGGAACTCCCTCGTATAATACTACATAGAGCCCGTCTGTCTTAGCTGCTTAAGCTTATAGACTACTGTTCGTTCCTCATTAGGGTCCCTAAACGTAGTTTTAAGCTTCTTTTTAAACTTACTATAATCACTAAAGATTCTAGTTGTTTATTCTTTAGGTTCTTCTTTATTAAGATAATCTTATAGGGTTGGCTCCTACTACTCTAACGCTTTCCCTATAAGAAGGTTTCCTATATAAAGCACTTTTCCTTAGGCTTCTTAATAATAGTGTTATTAACGCGTAGATACACCTTAGCTTAGGTTAAGAAGGTTTATATATCTCCTCTAACTCTATCGTACGGGTTAGGTTTAAGGAATTTAGGGAGGGCGATAACTCTAATAGTGCTTAGGACCTAAAGTTAATTAAGTTTCTCTATAAGGTTATTA
>NW_017387706.1:0-1079 GCF_001636725.1 Cordyceps fumosorosea ARSEF 2679 | reverse complement strand
GGCGCGGTCCTGTCAGTGGTGGAGGTTCTTTTTCTGGAGGCTTGCCCTTGCCCGTGGCGAAGCAATGCCGGAAAAAGCAGTACCAGGGCCAGAGTGGAGGAGATGAGACGGGAGGTGCAGAAGTTCATACCCGAGGTTCTGGGCAGGTTCTTTGATGTTGACGAGCCGCCACGCGGTATGGCGAAGATGCAAGGGCTAGTTGGTGGCGTGGATGGATTGATCGGGGAGTGGGCTAAACAAATAGAAGACGGCGAAGATGGGGTTTCAAAAGAGAATCAGGAAATTGCGCAAGCAGCCGCACTCGTGGGAGATACTCGACAAAGCATGATGGGAATCGAGGCATGGGGGAGAACCGGTTCAGCACCACCACTGCCCACGCAGTTGACACGGCCGCTGATTGCACGCCAAGAGATACAACTGCCATCTCAACAACACGGGTCAAACCAACAGCAGATC
Organism: Cordyceps fumosorosea ARSEF 2679; assembly: GCF_001636725.1. Classification (NCBI taxonomy): domain Eukaryota; kingdom Fungi; phylum Ascomycota; class Sordariomycetes; order Hypocreales; family Cordycipitaceae; genus Cordyceps; species Cordyceps fumosorosea. The sequence goes on along the minus strand of NW_017387706.1, from coordinate 623 downwards.
GCTCACGCATTACAGCCGTCTGCAGAGCCAGCATCGTGTCAACAAAACAGCGTCCAGCAACGCTGGCACCAAAAGCCCTCCCAAATGCTTCAGCAACCACCATATCCATACCAACAGGCCGCACTGGGACAACAAGGCTGGATGCAATCGCAACCTGCGCAAAAGGGACAACGGTGCCCACAAGTGTGGACACCAGCTCAGCAGCAAGCGGAAAATTTGAGACGGCAACAGATGGCTCGCTGGTGGCTTTGGTACCTAGACTAGTTACCAAATTGCGATGGGTACATGCAGCAGCCGATGGCCCGGCCCAATATGCTCAGGTTCACAACAGCCCTGGTAGAGCATGGCCAGTCAAAACCGGCGCTCGGCTACAAGAGAAAGGGTTTTCCAAAATCTGTCACGGCAACTGAAAGCGGACCTCGATCGCTGACGGCCATACCTGTGATGCTACGGGGAGATGTCAGTAATGAGTTTCATCATTTAAATTTCTAGTGCTGAACGTAGACGTACGGAGAAACGCGCAATAGAGGCGAGGCAGAATCACACCCTTGCTTTCAAATTCACCAAAACCAACTCTGAATTGGGAATTTGTCTATTTACCCAAAACAATGCCAGAGCCGACC
>NW_017387705.1:0-1084 GCF_001636725.1 Cordyceps fumosorosea ARSEF 2679 | reverse complement strand
CTAACTTATAATATTAGTATAGTTAATAATAAAGAATATTTCTTAAATACTAATTAATAAGTAGAATATAATATATATTTAAATAAAGATTAGGACTTTAGAATCTAACTACTACTAAATAAAGAGGAAAAACTCTATAATAGAGAAGATTTAATAGAACCTCCTATAGTATCCTTTATTAGGACGTATTCTAAGGAAATAGGATATACTAAATTAAAGAACTACTTTATACTCTAAAAGAATAGATAGTAAGAAATTATATTAATTAAAGACTATAAAATTATTAATCTAAAAATACTATAAAAAGTAATCTAAATAGATTAAGACTAGCCTAATAATATTCTAAAGGATTTAGAATATTTAGAAACTATTTTAATATACTTATTATACTACTAAATCTTATAGGTATTATATATATATAGTTATTATAAAAAACACCTCTTAGAAAAGATTAAGTATAAGTAGTATTTAGACTTAAATATAAGAGAAGAACCCTACTATAAAGAAGAACTTTAAGGGTAGGTTATAATAGATTAGAAAGAGTCTAATAGTATTCTTCTATAAAAACCTAAAGAAAACAAATATATTATAAGAAATACTTATACTATCTATATACGTTTAATATAATAAAAATATAATAGAAACTATATATAAGTAAATAATTTATTAAGTTTAAATCTAATTAATATAGTAAATAGATAAACTAACTATTACTAAAGCTCTAATAATAAGTCTAATAAAAAGACTATTAATATTTAAGAGGAAAGAAGTTTAAAAAATAATAACTATTATTATAACTAAGACTAATACTTTAATAGGGATTTAATTAGTCTTTATATACTATAGACATTAGTAGTATAAGCTACTTTATAGTTAACCTCCTTATTAATAGAAATAAAACCTAAATAATAATTAATAATAAAGCTTAAGGAAATTTTATTTTACTAAATCTTATTAATAAATTATAATTACCTTAGAAAATAAAAGATAAGCCTTATTAACTTATAAATATAGAAGAAGAAGTAGTTAAGTATAATTAAGGAGTTATAGATTAAGAAACTATATAACTTCTTATCTCTATATA
>NW_017387704.1:0-1090 GCF_001636725.1 Cordyceps fumosorosea ARSEF 2679 | reverse complement strand
GCCAAGAAAAGGAGGAGGGAGAAATCGGAAAGGGGACATCCCAGTCTTACCTTGATACGTATCGGCGGACGTAGAGTGATAAAAGATGTCCTATGATGGCAGAGGCCCAAAAGAGTATCGGCAAGGAGCCGCATATACCTCCCAAGCCCGAGTCGGTCCCCCAAAAGGCGAGAAAAATCAGTGGCATGGGAAGTCCCAGATGGACGAAAAAGACAGAAGAGATATGTAGCGCCTGCATGCTGAGGGGTATGGGTGACGGCGGCCCGGACAACTGCACTGCCGGGAGCGAATCTCTGCACAGGCACCACATGGCCGCCACCGGGCATGTGAGTAGGGCAGCTGAAATGAGAGCAATGATGCGGTACACTGAAGGTGCCGGCATAAGCTGAATGAGCACCTTGATAAGTAGAGACCAAAACAAAGCACCAAAGAGGGCGCCAGAGGGAATCAAAATGGACACTGCTTGGCTCTTAGAACTCTGTCGTTGGGCGACAAAGCCGGCCATGGTGGCGTGCCTAGATTGGGTAAGCAGATGATCAGAACTGAGCACGGGAGAGCTACTGTAGTTTTGTTTCCCTGTCTTTCGACCAAAGAACCAAGGTGCACATCTTACATGGCTGCTGCTCCGACAGCAAACAAAAATCCTTGGGCAACAAGAATCTCGACCAAGCATCGAGCAAAGCTGCACCAAAGCCAAGCCGCCACGCAGCAAGCCGCACCACCCGACATTAGACAGGCTTTGCTCCATGACGACGGAAATGTCACACCAGCGACGCAGTAAAAGGCGGAAAACTGTAGCACTCGTCAGACGCTTGCGCTCGTACACATGTCTCGATCGGACCATGCCTGCAAGCTACCCACTAGGGCGGTAGTGGCGATGCTTTCACTAGGAAACAGGGAATGCTGATACCAGTCTTGGAAGACGCAGAAGCAAAGGGCAATTCCTGGAGCGGACTATCCGTCAGCGATCGAAGCTGGGGCGAGCAAAAGTCCATGTGATACCTATCGTCGCAAAATTGCAAACAAATGCCGAGATGGCAAAGAGCCAAGCAGTTCTCGTTGAAGCTGCGACGGGCTCACCGGGCTCACC
>NW_017387703.1:0-1098 GCF_001636725.1 Cordyceps fumosorosea ARSEF 2679 | reverse complement strand
CTTTGTTCTTTGAGGACGCGATCAATGGAGTTGACAGGCAGTCTCCTGCTCTATCGGATGCAGAGCCGGAGGACGTCTTCGCTCCACCGCCGCTCGATTTCAGCCGCAGCCCCCCGCCCGCTACCGCTTCTCTGATGCAACCCGCATGCAAGCGAGTCCGGCAGGGGAGTGGCTGCAAAGTGGCCGATGCGAGGACAATCCTCGCAAACCTCAACGAGGCGTCCTTGGCGATGCGTACCGTGGTTCGGGCGGCGGGTACACCTCTAGACATCTTGTGGTTGCTAGTGCAGAACAGTCCATCGACAAGCGCATTTCACGACCGGCTCAACGCCATTCTCTTCTATGATCATATGGCGCGTCATCAGACAGATAACGATGTCAGGGAGGCGATGAAGCATCCTATCGATGTTCGAGACATGCGTATCGTGCAGGCATGATGCAAGTTTTGGAAGGACATCTGCGAGCTGCGCAGCGAGTGGGAAGAAGACAAGTATGTTTTGCTGCTGGCCTTTCCGAGAGCCGTGACCGGGCGCACTGGCCGGGCTCGGCATGTTCACGAACTAGAACAGAGGCTGAATGACCGTGGTGACCACCTTCGGCAGTATCTCCATGCTGCGCGGGACCTGTGTCGCGCCATCCTCCACAATACTCTCCCTCGTGAGAGTCTCATGATAGACATCTATCATCTAAAGCAGCATGAGCCTTTGTCTGACGACATGTATGACGCATTTGTGAGCGTGAAGCCGAGGGCCAGAGTACCACTACCGCGGTCAGCGAGGCGACGCCTGCCATAGGCATGGCGCAGCAGCTTAATACTTCGCGCTCAAGCTCAACGATCGAACCAGATAATGTAGAAAAATGGATAATTTTAGCTTGATTTCATGTGCTGCCTTGTTTCCTCGGTGAGGGTGAAGCGGCCTGTGGTCGAATCATACTATCTGTTGAGCCCGAACCGCCGTGCTACAAACATTCCGTGGCGAGTCCGGTGGCGTGAAGTATTGGGCAGTAACTGTTGAAATCACCTCTCGCTGAAGATTACGTGTGCACGGACAGCTATATCAGACGGAAGTTTGCTGTAAAGGAAACACTAATGGGCAT
>NW_017387702.1:0-1099 GCF_001636725.1 Cordyceps fumosorosea ARSEF 2679 | reverse complement strand
AGTATAAGTAAGCTATAAGGTTAATATATCCTAGTCTTTATTATCTAGTATATATAATAGTGTTTAATATACGTTTTTATATCCTTTTTTATTCTTTACTAAAAGAATGTTTATATAATCCTATAGAAAGTCCTATAAAAAAGTCCTATAAACTCCTTAGTACCCTACTATAAGGTTATTATAGTATAACTATAAAATCTCTAATCTTATACTAATTAGTATAAAGATCCTTCCTTTATTTACTAGTAGTCCTTATAGGTTAATTATCTTTAAGATTCTATATAGCTTTACTTTTTCTTTATTACTTTTATATACTACTTTCTTAGTTTAGTTTATAAAAACGTCTCTTTATTAGGCTACTAATAGCTACTCTTAAAGTATTCTCTCTTTTAATAGTATTACTATATAAAGTGTATAAGGTTATACTATACTTAGTTCTAGCTTATTATATTTAGCTACTTAGGCGCCTTCTTAACTCTCTTAAGTGTAGTAAGATCTTACTTTACTTATATACTTTATTAGAGGTTTTACTTATAAGTTTAGTATATATTCTCTTCTAGTTTATTCTATTCTACTATCTAAGTAGGCCTTCTACTAGCTCTAGTATAGTGAATTCTTATTTTAATTTTCTCTTTAAATTAGTCTAAGAACTAAAAGAGTAATTATTATATATATTACTCTTTTATATTAAGCTTATAGTCTATTTATTATAAGAGTGTATTAGTTAGGTTTAACTTACTTACTCTAAATATAATTTAGAAGTTATATAGTAATAATTTATTTAATACTATAGTTTATTTAAGTAAGAGTGTCTTCTTTATTATAAAATAACTATAATTTAAGTAGTTAGTAAGAACTTTAATAGTCTTTATTAAGTATATTAGATAATGCCTTTATTAGTAGAATACTACTAGTATTATAAGTATCTTTATATTTAGTGTCTAATATTTTAATTCTATACTTTAAAGTTTTTATAATAGAAATACTATAGGATACTATTAACCTCCTTATAACTATAATAGTATTATACTAATTATAAAATTAGATATATTTATCTTTACTTTTATTTAAGTATTTAGATTAAACTATACTAAAACTA
>NW_017387701.1:0-1112 GCF_001636725.1 Cordyceps fumosorosea ARSEF 2679 | reverse complement strand
CGAGCGACGACTTGGAAGCCGGCACGCTATTCTCGATATCGTCCGCGTAGTCAGATAGCAGCTGCGCAGAGGTGTCCTGGTCCAGCTGCGAGGACTTCCTGGTTTGCCTTCTCTGCGGAGATGGGTTCATGGTTGTCGAGTCGTTGTTCGCACTCGTGCGGGATGGGGCTTAAATAAGAGCCGAGCAAAGATTTTGTTGCAGTGCAGAAGTGGCCTCCGGTTCTCAAACCGGCTTAAAATCATGGCTTGTCTTGTCGTGCCTCAAATCAACATGTTGTTGAGGCGAAGAGGAAACAAGCAGCCATCCGTTCAGTACAGCAACTGTCAGCCTGATCCTGATCTGCTCACCGACGGTACTTTTATACGTGCGTGCTCGTGTTGTACAGTACATGCGTCTGATGTCAGTCTGGCGTTGCAGCATATGAAGAAGTAAAACAACTCGACTGTTTCACAGGTCGCTTGCTGTCCTCGCAGAAGTTTGAAGCACTAGCAGTTGTTGACAACTCGCCACTATCATCCGCTTGACCTGACATTGGGCGGCCCTCGATGCCTACACGGCCTGCAGAGTATATAATAGGCTACCGCACAGCTTCAAACCTGCACTCCGTCCGTCGCGGGCCCAACCCGAATCAGCGCATAGCGATACAGTCGAGTTCAGGTTCAGTGTCCGCGTGGATCCATAAAAGTTTTTATGCTGGCAGCCAGGATCGGCCTAACATGGTCATTGCACAGTGTGGCATGGTTCGCACTGTGCGCTTGCTTAACAGTCAAGCTTACCCACCACTTCCGCATATCATAGCGCCAAGTTTCATGCAGTTAGATCTCAAAGTAGTGGGTATAAATGGCCTTAGATGTCGCACACCAGCATTCATCCTATCTCGAATCGTCTTTTCTACAGTCTTTGTAAATTAGCTACATCAAGTTCATCCCGCTCAAACCTGATCATCTGCTTGCTCTAGTGCTGCACAAAGGTACGTCACGTGACAAACATGAAACACGTCAGGGGTTGGCGTGCTGCAGAGAGAGGAACACAGAGTCTCAGCCATCCCCCGCCCTGGCTGGACGTCAAGGTTTCACACCAGCCGCCTGGCTTGCCTCATTGCTATCTTTAT
>NW_017387700.1:350-1125 GCF_001636725.1 Cordyceps fumosorosea ARSEF 2679 | reverse complement strand
TACATCCTTCGTCCCTTAGTATGCCTTCTAACTGTATTTCTAAATAGCGGTCTCGTCCGAATTAAAAGGTTGTGAGTGTATTGTTACTAAAGGAAAGGATCACTATAGTGAGTACACCCTACGGGGTTATTCTAACTATAACCCGGGTGGTACCTCTTCTAATGCTTATACATGAGTCCTTTAGGAGAAGGATTGTCTTAATAAGGAGCGTGCCTCCACTAAGGAAGATTTAGACTATGGCTCGTCTTTAGAGAGTTCGTCGTTAGGAGAAATTCCTTTATTAAAAGACTATAGAGATAGTGGCTAGAGGCGTTAAGAGCCTTAATGAACTAGAAGCGTAAGAGTGTTCTAAGCTAGAGGCTTATATAGCCGACTAATCTCCTAAATTTCTTATGGATTTAGGTCTTCTAGTTTCATCTAACTTCTTATTTCCGTCTAGTAGAATAGCTATAATAAGTTCTAGTAGTTCTTAAGGTTCTCTATTAGTTCCTATGTGTTCTTAGAGTTTAGGTATCCTTTCTATTTAATAAGATAATAACGATTTTTATTTTAGCCTTAGGCTTTAAGTATTTTTTTAACTTTATATTCATTCATGTCTTTAATAGTGACATTTATAGTGAGTGTTATATTACTTAGTGTTTTCTTTAATAATAATATATAAAATATAGGATGTATCCTTATCCCTTCTAGTAATAATAGTTTATAGTTAACTTTTAATAATTTCTATTTAATAAGGAATAGTCTAATTTTCTTCTAGTTAAGTTTATTACTAGGT
>NW_017387700.1:0-273 GCF_001636725.1 Cordyceps fumosorosea ARSEF 2679 | reverse complement strand
CTCTTTTTATCTATATAGTGTTTTATTTAATTCTATAAAAATATCTATTCTACTTATAGATATTACTAAATTTCTATAATCGTTATTATATATACTATAGCTACTAGTGCGTTTATATTCTATACTGTATGTGTTTTAATTATAGGGTTATATCCGTAATTTGCCCTAAATAGTAACATTTTTATGTTTTTATTCTCTAAGCTATTCGTAGCCTATTGTGTGAGTGGTAGCTATTCTACCTAATTATTCTATTAGTAGTTTATATAGCTCTAT